>NW_027448306.1:0-52985 GCF_038048845.1 Mixophyes fleayi
ATGAATCATGAATTGAATCATGAATCAAGAATCATAAATCGAATCATGAATCATGAAATGAATCAGTAATCGAATCATGAATTGAATCATGAATCATGAATTGAATCATGAATCATGAATTGAATCATCAATCATGAATCATGAATCATGAATTGAATCATGAATCATGAATTATGAATTGAATCTTGAATCATGAATCATGAATCGAAGCATGAATCATGAATCATGAATCAAATCATGAATCATGAATTGAATCATGAATCATGAATCTTGAATCATGAATTGAATCATGAATCATGAATCATGAATCTTGAATTGAATCATGAATCATGAATTGAATCATGAATCATGAATCGAATCATGAATCTTGAATTGAATCATGAATTGAATCATTAATCATGAATCATGAATTGAATCATGAATCATGAATTATGAATTGAATCTTGAATCATGAATCATGAATCGAAGCATGAATCATGAATCATGAATCAAATCATGAATCAAATCATGAATCATGAATCATGAATCATGAATCATGAATCGAATCATGAATCATAAATCATGAATTATGAATTATGAATTGAATCATGAATCATGAATCGAATCTTGAATCATGAATCATGAATTTAATCATGAATTGAATCATGAATCATGAATCATGAATTGAATCATGAATCATGAATCATGAATCATGAATTGAATCATGAATCATGAATCATGAATCATGAATTGAATCATGAATCATAAATCGAATCATGAATCATAAATCGAATCATGAATCTTGAATTGAATCAATAATCATGAATCATGAATCATGAATTGAATCATAATTTGAATCATGAATCATGAATCATGAATTGAATCATGAATCATGAATCCAATCATGAATCATGAATCATGAATTTAATCATGAATTGAATCATGAATCATGAATCATAAATTGAATCATGAATCATGAATCATGAATCATGAATTGATTCATGAATCATGAATCATGAATTGAATCATGAATCATAAATCGAATCATGAATCATGAATTAAATCAGGAATCAAATCATGAATTGAATCATGAATCATGAATTGAATCATGAATCATGAATTAAATCATGAATCATGAATCATGAATTGAATCATGAATCATGAATCATGAATTGAATCATGAATCATGAATTATGAATTGAATCTTGAATCATAAATCATGAATCGATTCATGAATCATGAATCATGAATTGAATCATGAATCATGAATCATGAATTGAATCATGAATCATGAATCATGAATTGAATCATGAATCATAAATCATGAATTGAATCATGAATCATGAATCATGAATTGAATCATGAATCATGAATCATGAATTGAATCATGAATCATGAATCATGAATCATGAATCGAATCATGAATCATGAATCAAATCATGAATCTTGAATTGAATCATGAATCGAATCATGAATTGAATCATGAATTGAATCATGAATCGAATCAGGAATCGAATCATGAATCATGAAATGAATCATGAATCGAATCATGAATCATTGATCGAATCATGAATCTTGAATTGAATCATGAATCGAATCATGAATCATGAATTGAATCATGAATTGAATCATAATTCATGAAATGAATCATGAATCGAATCATGAATCATGAATCGAATCATGAATCATGAATCGAATCATGAATCTTGAATTGAATCATAAATCGAATCATGAATCAAGAATCAAAATCGAATCATAATTCATGAATTGAATCATGAATCATGAATCATGAATTGAATCATGAATTGAATAATGAATCATTAATCATGAATTAAATCATGAATCATGAATCATGAATCATGAATCATGAATTGAATCATGAATCATGAATCAAATCATGAATCATGAATCATGAATCATGAATCATGAATTGAATCATGAATCATGAATTGAATCATGAATCATGAATTGAATAATGAATTGAATCATAAATCATGAATCATGAATCGAATCATGAATCATGAATCATGAATCATGAATCATGAATTAAATCATGAATCATGAATCATGAATCGAATCATGAATCATGAATCAAGATTCATGAATCGAATCATGAATCATGAATTGAATCATAATTCATGAATCAAATCATGAATTGAATCATGAATTATGAATCGAATCATGAATCATGAATCGAATCATGAATCATGAATTGAATCATGAATCTTGAATCATGAATCATGAATTGAATCATAATTCATGAATCGAATCATGAATTGAATCATGAATCATGAATCGAATCATGAATCATGAATTGAATCATGAATTTAATCATGAATCATGAATCGAATCATGAATCATGAATTGAGTCATGAAATGAATCATGAATCATGAATTGAATCATGAATTGAATCATGAATCATGATTTGAATCATGAATCATGAATTAAATCATGAATCAAGAATTATGAATTGAATCATGAATCATCAATTATGAAACATGAATTGAATCATGAATCATGAAATGAATCATCAATCATGAATCATGAATCATGAATGGAATCATGAATCATGAATTATGAAACATGAATTGAATCATGAATCATGAATCGAATCATGAATCATGATTAATGCATTGAATCATGAGTAATGAATCATAAATCATGAATTAAATCATGAATCATGAATCGGATCATAAATCATGAATCAAGAATCATGAATCGAATCATAAATTATGAATTGAATCATGAATCATAAATCATGAATCATGAATCGAATCATGAATCATGAATCGGATCATAAATCATGAATCAAGAATCATGAATCGAATCATAAATTATGAATTGAATCATGAATCATAAATCATGAATCATGAATCGAATCATGAATCATGAATCGGATCATAAATCATGAATCAAGAATCATGAATCGAATCATGAATTATGAATTGAATCATGAATCATAAATCATGAATCATGAATCGAAACAAGAATCATAAATCGAATCATGAATTATGAATTGATTCATGAATCATAAATCATGAATCATGATTCGAATCATGAATCATAAATCATGAATTATGAATTATGAATTGAATCATGAATCATGAATCGAATCTTGAATCATGAATCATGAATTTAATCATGAATTGAATCATGAATCATGAATCATGAATTGAATCTTGAATCATGAATCATGAATTGAATCATGAATCATGAATCATGAATCATAAATCGAATCATGAATCATAAATCGAATCATGAATCTTGAATTGAATCAATAATCATGAATCATGAATCATGAATTGAATCATAATTTGAATCATGAATCATGAATCATGAATTGAATCATGAATCATGAATTGAATCATGAATCATGAATCCAATCATGAATCATGAATCATGAATTGAATCATGAATTGAATTATGAATCATGAATCATGAATCGAATCATGAATCATGAATCATGAATTTAATCATGAATTAAATCATGAATCATGAATCATAAATTGAATCATGAATCATGAATCATGAATCATGAATTGATTCATGAATCATGAATCATGAATTGAATCATGAATCATAAATCGAATCATGAATCATGAATTAAATCAGGAATCAAATCATGAATTGAATCATGAATCATGAATTGAATCATGAATCATGAATTAAATCATGAATCATGAATCATGAATTGAATCATGAATCATGAATTATGAATTAAATCATGAATCATGAATCATGAATTGAATCATGAATCATGAATCATGAATTGAATTATGAATTGAATCATGAATCATGAATCATGAATTGAAGCATGAATCATGAATCATGAATCGAATCATAAATCATGAATTGAATCATGAATCATGAATCATGAATTGTATTATGAATCATGAATTGAATCATGAATCATGAATCATGAATTGAATCATGAATCATGAATCATGAATTGAATCATGAATCATGAATCAAGATTCATGAATCGAATCATGAATCATGAATTGAATCATGAATCTTGAATCATGAATCATGAATTGAATCATGAATCGAATCCTGAATCATGAATCATGAATCATGAATCATGAATTGAATCATGAATCATGAATCATGAATTGAATCATGAATCATAAATCGAATCATGAATCATGAATTTAATCATGAATTGAATCATGAATCATGAATCGAATCATGAATCATGAATTGAATCAAGAAAAGAATCATGAATCATGAATTGAATCATGAATTGAATCATGAATCATGAATTGAATCATGAATCAAGAATCATAAATCGAATCATGAATTGAATCATGAATCATGAATGGAATCATGAATCATGAATTATGAAACATGAATTGAATCATGAATCATGGATCGAATCATGAATCATGATTAATGCATTGAATCATGAGTAATGAATCATAAATCATGAATTAAATCATGAATCATGAATCGGATCATAAATCATGAATCAAGAATAATGAATCGAATCATGAATTATGAATCGAATCATGAATCATGATTAATGCATTGAATCATGAGTAATGAATCATAAATCAGGAATTAAATCATGAATCATGAATCGGATCATAAATCATGAATCAAGAATCGAATCATGAATCATGAATTGAATCAAGAAAAGAATTATAAATCATGAATTGAATCATGAATTGAATCATGAATCATGAATCATGAATCATGAATTGAATCATGAATCATGAATCATGAATTGAATCATGAATCAAGAATCATAAATCGAATCATGAATCATGAAATGAATCAGTAATCGAATCATGAATTGAATCATGAATCATGAATTGAATCATGAATCATGAATTGAATCATCAATCATGAATCATGAATCATGAATTGAATCATGAATCATGAATTATGAATTGAATCTTGAATCATGAATCATGAATCGAAGCATGAATCATGAATCATGAATCAAATCATGAATCATGAATTGAATCATGAATCATGAATCTTGAATCATGAATTTAATCATGAATCATGAATCATGAATCTTGAATTGAATCATGAATCATGAATTGAATCATGAATCATGAATCGAATCATGAATCTTGAATTGAATCATGAATTGAATCATTAATCATGAATCATGAATTGAATCATGAATCATGAATTATGAATTGAATCTTGAATCATGAATCATGAATCGAAGCATGAATCATGAATCATGAATCAAATCATGAATCAAATCATGAATCATGAATCATGAATCTTGAATCATGAATTGAATCATAAATCATGATTCATAAATCATGAATTATGAATCATAAATTGATTCATGAATCATGAATTGAATCATGAATCATTAATCATGAATTAAATCATGACTCATGAATCATGAATCATGAATCATGAATTAAATCATGAATCATGAATTGAATCATGAATCATGAATTGAATCATGAATCATGAATCATGAATCGAATCATGATTCATGAATGAAGATTCATGAATCGAATCATGAATCATGAATTGAATCATGAATCTTGAATCATGAATCGAATCATGATTCATGAATCAAGATTCATGAATCGAATCATGAATCATGAATTTAATCATGAATCTTGAATCATGAATCATGAATTGAATCATAAATCATGAATCGAATCATGAATCATGAATCATTAATTGAATCATAATCATGAATTGAATCATCAAACATGAATCGAATCATGAATCATGAATTGAATCATGAATTGAAATTTGAATTATGAATCAAATCATGAATCATGAATTGAATCATGAATCATGAATCATGAATTGAATCATGAATCATGAATCATGAATTGAATCATGAATCATGAATCATGAATTGAATCATGAATCATGAATCATTAATCGAATCATGAATCATGAATCAAATCATGAATCATGAATTGAATAATGAATCATAAATCATGAATTGAATCATGAATCATGAATCATGAATTGAATCATAAATCATGAATCATGAATCAAATCATGAATCATGAATCATGAATCATGAATCATGAATCGAATCATGAATCATGAATCAAGATTCATGAATCGAATCATGAATCATGAATTGAATCATGAATCTTGAATCATGAATCATGAATTGAATCATAATTCATGAATCAAATCATGAATTGAATCATGAATCATGAATTGAATCATAATTAATGAATCAAATCATGAATTGAATCATGAATCATGATCCGAATCGAGAATCATGAATCGAATCATGAATCATGAATTGAATCATGAATCTTGAATCATGAATCATGAATTGAATCATAATTCATGAATCGAATCATGAATTAAATCATGAATCATGAATCGAATCATGAATCATGAATTGAATCATGAATTTAATCATGAATCGAATCATGAATCATGAATTGAATCATGAAATGAATCATGAATCATGAATTGAATCATGAATCATGATTTGAATCATGAATCATGAATTAAATCATGAATCAAGAATCATGAATTGAATCATGAATCATGAATTATGAAACATGAATTGAATCATGAATCATGAAATGAATCATCAATCATGAATCATGAATCATGAATGGAATCATGAATCATGAATTATGAAACATGAATTGAATCATGAATCATGAATCGAATCATGAATCATGATTAATGCATTGAATCATGAGTAATGAATCATAAATCATGAATTAAATCATGAATCATGAATCGGATCATAAATCATGAATCAAGAATCATGAATCGAATCATAAATTATGAATTGAATCATGAATCATAAATCATGAATCATGAATCGAATCATGAATCATGAATCGGATCATAAATCATGAATCAAGAATCATGAATCGAATCATAAATTATGAATTGAATCATGAATCATAAATCATGAATCATGAATCGGATCATAAATCATGAATCAAGAATAATGAATCGAATCATGAATTATGAATTGAATCATGAATCATAAATCATGAATCATGAATCGAATCAAGAATCATGAATCGAATCATGAATTATGAATCGATTCATGAATCATAAATCATGAATCATGATTCGAATCATGAATCATAAATCATGAATTATGAATTATGAATTGAATCATGAATCATGAATCGAATCTTGAATCATGAATCATGAATTTAATCATGAATTGAATCATGAATCATGAATCATGAATCATGAATCGAATCATGAATCATAAATCATGAATTATGAATTATGAATTGAATCATGAATCATGAATTGAATCATGAATCATGAATCATGAATTGAATCTTGAATCATGAATCATGAATTGAATCATGAATCATGAATCATGAATCATGAATTGAATCATGAATCATAAATTGAATCATGAATCATAAATCGAATCATGAATCTTGAATTGAATCAATAATCATGAATCATGAATCATGAATTGAATCATAATTTGAATCATGAATCATGAATCATGAATTGAATCATGAATCATGAATCCAATCATGAATCATGAATCATGAATTGAATCATGAATTGAATTATGAATCATGAATCATGAATCGAATCATGAATCATGAATCATGAATTTAATCATGAATTTAATCATGAATCATGAATCATAAATTGAATCATGAATCATGAATCATGAATCATGAATTGATTCATGAATCATGAATCATGAATTGAATCATGAATCATAAATCGAATCATGAATCATGAATTAAATCAGGAATCAAATCATGAATTGAATCATGAATCATGAATTGAATCATGAATCATGAATTAAATCATGAATCATGAATCATGAATTGAATCATGAATCATGAATTATGAATCATGAATTGAATCATGAATCATGAATCATGAATTGAATCATGAATCATGAATCATGAATTGAATTATGAATTGAATCATGAATCATGAATCATGAATTGAAGCATGAATCATGAATCATGAATCGAATCATAAATCATGAATTGAATCATGAATCATGAATCATGAATTGTATTATGAATCATGAATTGAATCATGAATCATGAATTGAATCATGAATCATGAATCATGAATCGAATCATGAATCATGAATCAAGATTCATGAATCGAATCATGAATCATGAATTGAATCATGAATCTTGAATCATGAATCATGAATTGAATCATGAATCGAATCCTGAATCATGAATCATGAATCATGAATCATGAATTGAATCATGAATCATGAATCATGAATTGAATCATGAATCATAAATCGAATCATGAATCATGAATTTAATCATGAATTGAATCATGAATCATGAATCGAATCATGAATCATGAATTGAATCAAGAAAAGAATCATGAATCATGAATTGAATCATGAATTGAATCATGAATCATGAATTGAATCATGAATCATGAATCATGAATTGAATCATGAATCAAGAATCATAAATCGAATCATAAATTGAATCATGAATCATGAATGGAATCATGAATCATGAATTATGAAACATGAATTGAATCATGAATCATGGATCGAATCATGAATCATGATTAATGCATTGAATCATGAGTAATGAATCATAAATCATGAATTAAATCATGAATCATGAATCGGATCATAAATCATGAATCAAGAATAATGAATCGAATCATGAATTATGAATCGAATCATGAATCATGATTAATGCATTGAATCATGAGTAATGAATCATAAATCAGGAATTAAATCATGAATCATGAATCGGATCATAAATCATGAATCAAGAATCGAATCATGAATCATGAATTGAATCAAGAAAAGAATCATAAATCATGAATTGAATCATGAATTGAATCATGAATCATGAATCATGAGTTGAATCATGAATCATGAATTGAATCATGAATCATGAATCATGAATTGAATCATGAATCAAGAATCATAAATCGAATCATGAATCATGAAATGAATCAGGAATCGAATCATGAATTGAATCATGAATCATGAATTGAATCATGAATCATGAATTGAATCATCAATCATGAATCATGAATCATGAATTGAATCATGAATCATGAATTATGAATTGAATCTTGAATCATGAATCATGAATCGAAGCATGAATCATGAATCATGAATCAAATCATGAATCATGAATTGAATCATGAATCATGAATCTTGAATCATGAATTGAATCATGAATCATGAATCATGAATCTTGAATTGAATCATGAATCATGAATCATGAATTGAATCATGAATCATGAATCGAATCATGAATCTTGAATTGAATCATGAATTGAATCATTAATCATGAATCATGAATTGAATCATAATTTGAATCATGAATTGAATCATGAATCATGAATTATGAATTGAATCTTGAATCATGAATCATGAATCGAAGCATGAATCATGAATCATGAATCAAATCATGAATCATGAATTGAATCATGAATCATAAATCTTGAATCATGAATTGAATCATGAATCATGAATCATGAATCATGAATTGAATCATGAATCATGAATCATGAATTGAATCATGAATCATGAATCGAATCATGAATCTTGAATTGAATCATGAATTGAATCATTAATCATGAATCATGAATTGAATCATGAATCATGAATTATGAATTGAATCTTGAATCATGAATCATGAATCGAAGCATGAATAATGAATCATGAATCAAATCATGAATCAAATCATGAATCATGAATCATGAATCTTGAATCATGAATTGAATCATAAATCATGATTCATAAATCATGAATTATGAATCATAAATTGATTCATGAATCATGAATTGAATCATGAATCATTAATCATGAATTAAATCATGACTCATGAATCATGAATCATGAATCATGAATTGAATCATGAATCATGAATTGAATCATGAATCATGAATTGAATCATGAATCATGAATCATGAATCGAATCATGATTCATGAATGAAGATTCATGAATCGAATCATGAATCATGAATTGAATCATGAATCTTGAATCATGAATCGAATCATGATTCATGAATCAAGATTCATGAATCGAATCATGAATCATGAATTGAATCATGAATCTTGAATCATGAATCATGAATTGAATCATAAATCATGAATCGAATCATGAATCATGAATCATTAATTGAATCATAATCATGAATTGAATCATGAATCATTAATTGAATCATAATCATGAATTGAATCATCAAACATGAATCGAATCATGAATCATGAATTGAATCATGAATTGAAATTTGAATTATGAATCGAATCATGAATCATGAATTGAATCATGAATCATGAATTGAATCATGAATCATGAATCATGAATTGAATCATGAATCATGAATCATGAATTGAATCATGAATCATGAATCATGAATCGAATCATGAATCATGAATCAAATCATGAATCTTGAATTGAATCATGAATCGAATCATGAATTGAATCATGAATTGAATCATGAATCGAATCAGGAATCGAATCATGAATCATGAAATGAATCATGAATCGAATCATGAATCATTGATCGAATCATGAATCTTGAATTGAATCATGAATCGAATCATGAATCATGAATCATGAATTGAATCATGAATTGAATCATGAATCATGAAATGAATCATGAATCGAATCATGAATCATGAATTGAATCATGAATCATGAATTGAATCATGAATCGAATCATTAATCATGAATTGAATCATGAATCATGAATCATGAATTGAATCATGAATCTTGAATTGAATCATGAATCGAATCATGAATCAAGAATCAAAATCGAATCATGAATCATGAATTGAATCATGAATCATGAATCATGAATTGAATCATGAATTGAATAATGAATCATTAATCATGAATTAAATCATGAATCATGAATCATGAATCATGAATTGAATCATGAATCATGAATCAAATCATGAATCATGAATCAAATCATGAATCATGAATTGAATCATGAATCATGAATTGAATCATGAATCATGAATTGAATAATGAATCATAAATCATGAATTGAATCATGAATCATGAATCATGAATTGAATCATAAATCATGAATCATGAATCAAATCATGAATCATGAATCATGAATCATGAACCATGAATCGAATCATGAATCATGAATCATGAATTGAATCATAAATCATGAATCATGAATCAAATCATGAATCATGAATCATGAATCATGAACCATGAATCGAATCATGAATCATGAATCAAGATTCATGAATCGAATCATGAATCATGAATTGAATCATGAATCTTGAATCATGAATCATGAATTGAATCATAATTCATGAATCAAATCATGAATTGAATCATGAATCATGAATTGAATCATGAATCATGAATTGAATCATGAATCTTGAATCATGAATCATGAATTGAATCATAATTCATGAATCGAATCATGAATTAAATCATGAATCATGAATCGAATCATGAATCATGAATTGAATCATGAATTTAATCATGAATCATGAATCGAATCATGAATCATGAATTGAATCATGAAATGAATCATGAATCATGAATTGAATCATGAATCATGAATTAAATCAAGAATCATGAATTGAATCATGAATCATGAATTATGAAACATGAATTGAATCATGAATCATGAAATGAATCATGAATCATGAATCATGAATCATGAATGGAATCATGAATCATGAATTATGAAACATGAATTGAATCATGAATCATGAATCGAATCATGAATCATGATTAATGCATTGAATCATGAGTAATGAATCATAAATCATGAATTAAATCATGAATCATGAATCGGATCATAAATCATGAATCAAGAATCATGAATCGAATCATAAATTATGAATTGAATCATGAATCATAAATCATGAATCATGAATCGAATCATGAATCATGAATCGGATCATAAATCATGAATCAAGAATCATGAATCGAATCATAAATTATGAATTGAATCATGAATCATAAATCATGAATCATGAATCGGATCATAAATCATGAATCAAGAATAATGAATCGAATCATGAATTATGAATTGAATCATGAATCATAAATCATGAATCATGAATCGAATCAAGAATCATGAATCGAATCATGAATTATGAATTGATTCATGAATCATAAATCATGAATCATGATTCGAATCATGAATCATAAATCATGAATTATGAATTATGAATTGAATCATGAATCATGAATCGAATCTTGAATCATGAATCATGAATTTAATCATGAATTGAATCATGAATCATGAATCATGAATCATGAATCGAATCATGAATCATAAATCATGAATTATGAATTATGAATTGAATCATGAATCATGAATCGAATCTTGAATCATGAATCATGAATTGAATCATGAATCATGAATCATGAATTGAATCATGAATCATGAATCATGAATCATGAATTGAATCATGAATCATAAATCGAATCATGAATCATAAATCGAATCATGAATCTTGAATTGAATCAATAATCATGAATCATGAATTGAATCATAATTTGAATCATGAATCATGAATCATGAATTGAATCATGAATCATGAATTGAATCATGAATCATGAATCCAATCATGAATAATGAATCATGAATTGAATCATGAATTGAATTATGAATCATGAATCATGAATCGAATCATGAATCATGAATCATGAATTTAATCATGAATTGAATCATGAATCATGAATCATAAATTGAATCATGAATCATGAATCATGAATCATGAATTGATTCATGAATCATGAATCATGAATTGAATCATGAATCATAAATCGAATCATGAATCATGAATTAAATCAGGAATCAAATCATGAATTGAATCATGAATCATGAATTGAATCATGAATCATGAATTAAATCGTGAATCATGAATCATGAATTGAATCATGAATCATGAATTATGAATCATGAATTGAATCATGAATCATGAATTGAATCATGAATCATGAATTGAATTATGAATTGAATCATGAATCATGAATTGAAGCATGAATCATGAATCATGAATCGAATCATAAATCATGAATTGAATCATGAATCATGAATTGTATTATGAATCATGAATTGAATCATGAATCATGAATCATGAATTGAATCATGAATCATGAATCATGAATCGAATCATGAATCATGAATCAAGATTCATGAATCGAATCATGAATCATGAATTGAATCATGAATCTTGAATCATGAATCATGAATTGAATCATGAATCGAATCCTGAATCATGAATCATGAATCATGAATCATGAATTGAATCATGAATCATGAATCATGAATTGAATCATGAATCATAAATCGAATCATGAATCATGAATTTAATCATGAATTGAATAATGAATCATGAATCGAATCATGAATCATGAATTGAATCAAGAAAAGAATCATGAATCATGAATTGAATCATGAATTGAATCATGAATCATGAATCATGAATTGAATCATGAATCATGAATCATGAATTGAATCATGTATCAAGAATCATAAATCGAATCATGAATTGAATCATGAATCATGAATGGAATCATGAATCATGAATTATGAAACATGAATTGAATCATGAATCATGAATGGAATCATGAATCATGAATTGAATCATGAATTGAATCATGAATCATGAATCATGAATTGAATCATGAATCATAAATCATGAATTAAATCATGAATCATGAATCAGATCATAAATCACGAATCAAGAATAATGAATCGAATCATTAATTATGAATCGAATCATGAATCATGATTAATGCATTGAATCATGAGTAATGAATCATAAATCAGAAATTAAATCATGAATCATGAATCGGATCATAAATCATGAATCAAGAATAATGAATTGAATCATGAATTTTGAATTGAATCATGAATCATAAATCATGAATAATGAATCGAATCATGAATCATGAATCGCATCATAAATAAAGAATCAAGAATCATAAATCATGAATTATGAATTATGAATTGAATCACGAATCATGAATCGAATCTTGAATCATGAATCATGAATTGAATCATGAATCATGAATCATGAATTGCATCATGAATCATGAATCATGAATCATGAATTGAATCATGAATCATGAATCATGAATCATGAATTGAATCATGAATCATGAATCATGAATCATGAATTGAATCATGAATCATAAATTGAAGCATGAATCATGAATTGAAGCATGAATCATGAATCATGAATTGAATTATGAATCATGAATTGAATCATGAATCATGAATTGAATCATGAATCATGAATCATGAATCGAATCATGAATCATGAATCAAGATTCATGAATCGAATCATGAATCATGAATTGAATCATGAATCTTGAATCATGAATCATGAATTGAATCATGAATCGAATCCTGAATCATGAATCATGAATCATGAATCATGAATTGAATCATGAATCATGAATTGAATCATGAATCATGAATTGAATCATGAATCATAAATCGAATCATGAATCATGAATTTAATCATGAATTGAGTCATGAATCATGAATCGAATCATGAATCATGAATTGAATCAAGAAAAGAATCATGAATCATGAATTGAATCATGAATTGAATCATTTATCTTGAATCATGAATTGAATCATGATTCATGAATCATGAATTGAATCATGAATCATGAATTGAATCATGAATCAAGAATCATAAATCGAATCATGAATTGAATCATGAATCATGAATTGAATCATCAATCATGAATTGAATCATCAATCATGAATCATGAATTATGAATTGAATCATGAATCATGAATTATGAATTGAATCTTGAATCATGAATCATGAATCGAATCATGAATCATGAATCAAGAATCATGAATCATGAATCAAGAATCATGAATCAAATCATGAATCATGAATTGAATCATGAATCATGAATCATGAATCATGAATTGAATCATGAATCATAAATTGAATCATGAATCATGAATCATGAATCATGACTCGAATCATGAATCATGAATTGAATCATGAATCTTGAATTGAATCATGAATTAAATCATGATTCATGAATTGAATCATGAATCATGAATCGAATCATGAATCATGAATCAAGATTCATGAATCGAATCATGAATCATGAATTGAATCATGAATCTTGAATCATGAATCATGAATTAAATCAGGAATCAAATCATGAATTGAATCATGAATCATGAATTGAATCATGAATCATGAATTAAATCGTGAATCATGAATCATGAATTGAATCATGAATCATGAATTATGAATCATGAATTGAATCATGAATCATGAATCATGAATTGAATCATGAATCATGAATCATGAATTGAATTATGAATTGAATCATGAATCATGAATCATGAATTGAAGCATGAATCATGAATCATGAATCGAATCATAAATCATGAATTGAATCATGAATCATGAATTGTATTATGAATCATGAATTGAATCATGAATCATGAATCATGAATTGAATCATGAATCATGAATCATGAATCGAATCATGAATCATGAATCAAGATTCATGAATCGAATCATGAATCATGAATTGAATCATGAATCTTGAATCATGAATCATGAATTGAATCATGAATCGAATCCTGAATCATGAATCATGAATCATGAATCATGAATTGAATCATGAATCATGAATCATGAATTGAATCTTGAATCATAAATCAAATCATGAATCATGAATTTAATCATGAATTGAATCATGAATCATGAATCGAATCATGAATCATGAATTGAATCAAGAAAAGAATCATGAATCATGAATTGAATCATGAATTGAATCATGAATCATGAATCATGAATTGAATCATGAATCATGAATCATGAATTGAATCATGAATCAAGAATCATAAATCGAATCATGAATTGAATCATGAATCATGAATGGAATCATGAATCATGAATTATGAAACATGAATTGAATCATGAATCATGAATGGAATCATGAATCATGAATTGAATCATGAATTGAATCATGAATCATGAATCATGAATTGAATCATGAATCATAAATCATGAATTAAATCATGAATCATGAATCAGATCATAAATCATGAATCAAGAATAATGAATCGAATCATGAATTATGAATCGAATCATGAATCATGATTAATGCATTGAATCATGAGTAATGAATCAGAAATCAGAAATTAAATCATGAATCATGAATCGGATCATAAATCATGAATCAAGAATAATGAATTGAATCATGAATTATGAATTGAATCATGAATCATAAATCATGAATAATGAATCGAATCATGAATCATGAATCGCATCATAAATAAAGAATCAAGAATCATAAATCATGAATTATGAATTATGAATTGAATCACGAATCATGAATCGAATCTTGAATCATGAATCATGAATTGAATCATGAATCATGAATCATGAATTGCATCATGAATCATGAATCATGAATCATGAATTGAATCATGAATCATGAATCATGAATCATGAATTGAATCATGAATCATGAATCATGAATCATGAATTGAATCATGAATCATAAATTGAAGCATGAATCATGAATTGAAGCATGAATCATGAATCATGAATTGAATTATGAATCATGAATTGAATCATGAATCATGAATTGAATCATGAATCATGAATCATGAATCGAATCATGAATCATGAATCAAGATTCATGAATCGAATCATGAATCATGAATTGAATCATGAATCTTGAATCATGTATCATGAATTGAATCATGAATCGAATCCTGAATCATGAATCATGAATCATGAATCATGAATTGAATCATGAATCATGAATTGAATCATGAATCATGAATTGAATCATGAATCATAAATCGAATCATGAATCATGAATTTAATCATGAATTGAGTCATGAATCATGAATCGAATCATGAATCATGAATTGAATCAAGAAAAGAATCATGAATCATAAATTGAATCATGAATTGAATCATGAATCTTGAATCATGAATTGAATCATGAATCATGAATTGAATCATGAATCAAGAATCATAAATCGAATCATGAATTGAATCATGAATCATGAATTGAATCATCAATCATGAATTGAATCATCAATCATGAATCATGAATTATGAATTGAATCATGAATCATGAATTATGAATTGAATCTTGAATCATGAATCATGAATCGAATCATGAATCATGAATCAAGAATCATGAATCATGAATCAAGAATCATGAATCAAATCATGAATCATGAATTGAATCATGAATCATGAATCATGAATCATGAATTGAATCATGAATCATGAATCATGAATCATGAATTGAATCATGAATCATAAATTGAAGCATGAATCATGAATTGAAGCATGAATCATGAATCATGAATTGAATTATGAATCATGAATTGAATCATGAATCATGAATTGAATCATGAATCATGAATCATGAATCGAATCATGAATCATGAATCAAGATTCATGAATCGAATCATGAATCATGAATTGAATCATGAATCTTGAATCATGAATCATGAATTGAATCATGAATCGAATCCTGAATCATGAATCATGAATCATGAATCATGAATTGAATCATGAATCATGAATTGAATCATGAATCATGAATTGAATCATGAATCATAAATCGAATCATGAATCATGAATTTAATCATGAATTGAGTCATGAATCATGAATCGAATCATGAATCATGAATTGAATCAAGAAAAGAATCATGAATCATGAATTGAATCATGAATTGAATCATGAATCTTGAATCATGAATTGAATCATGATTCATGAATCATGAATTGAATCATGAATCATGAATTGAATCATGAATCAAGAATCATAAATCGAATCATGAATTGAATCATGAATCATGAATCATGAATCATGAATTGAATCATGAATCATAAATTGAAGCATGAATCATGAATTGAAGCATGAATCATGAATCATGAATTGAATTATGAATCATGAATTGAATCATGAATCATGAATTGAATCATGAATCATGAATCATGAATCGAATCATGAATCATGAATCAAGATTCATGAATCGAATCATGAATCATGAATTGAATCATGAATCTTGAATCATGAATCATGAATTGAATCATGAATCGAATCCTGAATCATGAATCATGAATCATGAA
This sequence comes from Mixophyes fleayi, assembly GCF_038048845.1. Classification (NCBI taxonomy): domain Eukaryota; kingdom Metazoa; phylum Chordata; class Amphibia; order Anura; family Limnodynastidae; genus Mixophyes; species Mixophyes fleayi. The sequence continues at coordinate 18,027 of NW_027448306.1, forward strand.
TCATGAATTGAATCATGAATCATGAATTGAATCATGAATCATGAATTGAATCATGAATCATAAATCGAATCATGAATCATGAATTTAATCATGAATTGAGTCATGAATCATGAATCGAATCATGAATCATGAATTGAATCAAGAAAAGAATCATGAATCATGAATTGAATCATGAATTGAATCATGAATCTTGAATCATGAATTGAATCATGATTCATGAATCATGAATTGAATCATCAATCATGAATTGAATCATCAATCATGAATCATGAATTATGAATTGAATCATGAATCATGAATTATGAATTGAATCTTGAATCATGAATCATGAATCGAATCATGAATCATGAATCAAGAATCATGAATCATGAATCAAGAATCATGAATCAAATCATGAATCATGAATTGAATCATGAATCATGAATCATGAATCATGAATTGAATCATGAATCATAAATTGAATCATGAATCATGAATCATGAATCATGACTCGAATCATGAATCATGAATTGAATCATGAATCTTGAATTGAATCATGAATTAAATCATGATTCATGAATTGAATCATGAATCATGAATCGAATCATGAATCATGAATCAAGATTCATGAATAGAATCATGAATCATGAATTGAATCATGAATCTTGAATCATGAATCATGAATTAAATCAGGAATCAAATCATGAATTGAATCATGAATCATGAATTGAATCATGAATCATGAATTAAATCGTGAATCATGAATCATGAATTGAATCATGAATCATGAATCATGAATCATGAATTGAATCATGAATCATGAATCATGAATTGAATCATGAATCATGAATCATGAATTGAATTATGAATTGAATCATGAATCATGAATCATGAATTGAAGCATGAATCATGAATCATGAATCGAATCATAAATCATGAATTGAATCATGAATCATGAATTGTATTATGAATCATGAATTGAATCATGAATCATGAATCATGAATTGAATCATGAATCATGAATCATGAATCGAATCATGAATCATGAATCAAGATTCATGAATCGAATCATGAATCATGAATTGAATCATGAATCTTGAATCATGAATCATGAATCGAATCAAGAATCATGAATCAAGATTCATGAATCGAATCATGAATCATGAATTGAATCATGAATCTTGAATCATGAATCATGAATTGAATCATGAATCGAATCCTGAATCATGAATCATGAATCATGAATCATGAATTGAATCATGAATCATGAATCATGAATTGAATCATGAATCATAAATCGAATCATGAATCATGAATTTAATCATGAATTGAATCATGAATCATGAATCGAATCCTGAATCATGAATTGAATCAAGAAAAGAATCATGAATCATGAATTGAATCATGAATTGAATCATGAATCATGAATCATGAATTGAATCATGAATCATGAATCATGAATTGAATCATGAATCATAAATCGAATCATGAATCATGAATTAAATCAGGAATTAAATCATGAATTGAATCATGAATCATGAATTGAATCATGAATCATGAATTAAATCGTGAATCATGAATCATGAATTGAATCATGAATCATGAATTATGAATCATGAATTGAATCATGAATCATGAATTGAATCATGAATCATGAATCATGAATTGAATTATGAATTGAATCATGAATCATGAATTGAAGCATGAATCATGAATCATGAATCGAATCATAAATCATGAATTGAATCATGAATCATGAATTGTATTATGAATCATGAATTGAATCATGAATCATGAATCATGAATTGAATCATGAATCATGAATCATGAATCGAATCATGAATCATGAATCAAGATTCATGAATCGAATCATGAATCATGAATTGAATCATGAATCTTGAATCATGAATCATGAATTGAATCATGAATCGAATCCTGAATCATGAATCATGAATCATGAATCATGAATTGAATCATGAATCATGAATCATGAATTGAATCATGAATCATAAATCGAATCATGAATCATGAATTTAATCATGAATTGAATAATGAATCATGAAACGAATCATGAATCATGAATTGAATCAAGAAAAGAATCATGAATCATAAATTGAATCATGAATTGAATCATGAATCATGAATCATGAATTGAATCATGAATCATGAATCATGAATTGAATCATGTATCAAGAATCATAAATCGAATCATGAATTGAATCATGAATCATGAATGGAATCATGAATCATGAATTATGAAACATGAATTGAATCATGAATCATGAATGGAATCATGAATCATGAATTGAATCATGAATTGAATCATGAATCATGAATCATGAATTGAATCATGAATCATAAATCATGAATTAAATCATGAATCATGAATCAGATCATAAATCACGAATCAAGAATAATGAATCGAATCATGAATTATGAATCGAATCATGAATCATGATTAATGCATTGAATCATGAGTAATGAATCATAAATCAGAAATTAAATCATGAATCATGAATCGGATCATAAATCATGAATCAAGAATAATGAATTGAATCATGAATTTTGAATTGAATCATGAATCATAAATCATGAATAATGAATCGAATCATGAATCATGAATCGCATCATAAATAAAGAATCAAGAATCATAAATCATGAATTATGAATTATGAATTGAATCACGAATCATGAATCGAATCTTGAATCATGAATCATGAATTGAATCATGAATCATGAATCATGAATTGCATCATGAATCATGAATCATGAATCATGAATTGAATCATGAATCATGAATCATGAATCATGAATTGAATCATGAATCATGAATCATGAATCATGAATTGAATCATGAATCATAAATTGAAGCATGAATCATGAATTGAAGCATGAATCATGAATCATGAATTGAATTATGAATCATGAATTGAATCATGAATCATGAATTGAATCATGAATCATGAATCATGAATCGAATCATGAATCATGAATCAAGATTCATGAATCGAATCATGAATCATGAATTGAATCATGAATCTTGAATCATGAATCATGAATTGAATCATGAATCGAATCCTGAATCATGAATCATGAATCATGAATCATGAATTGAATCATGAATCATGAATTGAATCATGAATCATAAATCGAATCATGAATCATGAATTTAATCATGAATTGAGTCATGAATCATGAATCGAATCATGAATCATGAATTGAATCAAGAAAAGAATCATGAATCATGAATTGAATCATGAATTGAATCATTTATCTTGAATCATGAATTGAATTATGATTCATGAATCATGAATTGAATCATGAATCATGAATTGAATCATGAATCAAGAATCATAAATCGAATCATGAATTGAATCATGAATCATGAATTGAATCATCAATCATGAATTGAATCATCAATCATGAATCATGAATTATGAATTGAATCATGAATCATGAATTATGAATTGAATCTTGAATCATGAATCATGAATCGAATCATGAATCATGAATCAAGAATCATGAATCATGAATCAAGAATCATGAATCAAATCATGAATCATGAATTGAATCATGAATCATGAATCATGAATCATGAATTGAATCATGAATCATAAATTGAATCATGAATCATGAATCATGAATCATGACTCGAATCATGAATCATGAATTGAATCATGAATCTTGAATTGAATCATGAATTAAATCATGATTCATGAATTGAATCATGAATCATGAATCGAATCATGAATCATGAATCAAGATTCATGAATCGAATCATGAATCATGAATTGAATCATGAATCTTGAATCATGAATCATGAATTAAATCAGGAATCAAATCATGAATTGAATCATGAATCATGAATTGAATCATGAATCATGAATTAAATCGTGAATCATGAATCATGAATTGAATCATGAATCATGAATTATGAATCATGAATTGAATCATGAATCATGAATCATGAATTGAATCATGAATCATGAATCATGAATTGAATTATGAATTGAATCATGAATCATGAATCAAGAATTGAAGCATGAATCATGAATCATGAATCGAATCATAAATCATGAATTGAATCATGAATCATGAATTGTATTATGAATCATGAATTGAATCATGAATCATGAATCATGAATTGAATCATGAATCATGAATCATGAATCGAATCATGAATCATGAATCAAGATTCATGAATCGAATCATGAATCATGAATTGAATCATGAATCTTGAATCATGAATCATGAATTGAATCATGAATCGAATCCTGAATCATGAATCATGAATCATGAATCATGAATTGAATCATGAATCATGAATCATGAATTGAATCTTGAATCATAAATCGAATCATGAATCATGAATTTAATCATGAATTGAATCATGAATCATGAATCGAATCATGAATCATGAATTGAATCAAGAAAAGAATCATGAATCATGAATTGAATCATGAATTGAATCATGAATCATGAATCATGAATTGAATCATGAATCATGAATCATGAATTGAATCATGAATCAAGAATCATAAATCGAATCATGAATTGAATCATGAATCATGAATGGAATCATGAATCATGAATTATGAAACATGAATTGAATCATGAATCATGAATGGAATCATGAATCATGAATTGAATCATGAATTGAATCATGAATCATGAATCATGAATTGAATCATGAATCATAAATCATGAATTAAATCATGAATCATGAATCAGATCATAAATCATGAATCAAGAATAATGAATCGAATCATGAATTATGAATCGAATCATGAATCATGATTAATGCATTGAATCATGAGTAATGAATCAGAAATCAGAAATTAAATCATGAATCATGAATCGGATCATAAATCATGAATCAAGAATAATGAATTGAATCATGAATTATGAATTGAATCATGAATCATAAATCATGAATAATGAATCGAATCATGAATCATGAATCGCATCATAAATAAAGAATCAAGAATCATAAATCATGAATTATGAATTATGAATTGAATCACGAATCATGAATCGAATCTTGAATCATGAATCATGAATTGAATCATGAATCATGAATCATGAATTGCATCATGAATCATGAATCATGAATCATGAATTGAATCATGAATCATGAATCATGAATCATGAATTGAATCATGAATCATGAATCATGAATCATGAATTGAATCATGAATCATAAATTGAAGCATGAATCATGAATTGAAGCATGAATCATGAATCATGAATTGAATTATGAATCATGAATTGAATCATGAATCATGAATTGAATCATGAATCATGAATCATGAATCGAATCATGAATCATGAATCAAGATTCATGAATCGAATCATGAATCATGAATTGAATCATGAATCTTGAATCATGAATCATGAATTGAATCATGAATCGAATCCTGAATCATGAATCATGAATCATGAATCATGAATTGAATCATGAATCATGAATTGAATCATGAATCATGAATTGAATCATGAATCATAAATCGAATCATGAATCATGAATTTAATCATGAATTGAGTCATGAATCATGAATCGAATCATGAATCATGAATTGAATCAAGAAAAGAATCATGAATCATAAATTGAATCATGAATTGAATCATGAATCTTGAATCATGAATTGAATCATGAATCATGAATTGAATCATGAATCAAGAATCATAAATCGAATCATGAATTGAATCATGAATCATGAATTGAATCATCAATCATGAATTGAATCATCAATCATGAATCATGAATTATGAATTGAATCATGAATCATGAATTATGAATTGAATCTTGAATCATGAATCATGAATCGAATCATGAATCATGAATCAAGAATCATGAATCATGAATCAAGAATCATGAATCAAATCATGAATCATGAATTGAATCATGAATCATGAATCATGAATCATGAATTGAATCATGAATCATGAATCATGAATCATGAATTGAATCATGAATCATAAATTGAAGCATGAATCATGAATTGAAGCATGAATCATGAATCATGAATTGAATTATGAATCATGAATTGAATCATGAATCATGAATTGAATCATGAATCATGAATCATGAATCGAATCATGAATCATGAATCAAGATTCATGAATCGAATCATGAATCATGAATTGAATCATGAATCTTGAATCATGAATCATGAATTGAATCATGAATCGAATCCTGAATCATGAATCATGAATCATGAATCATGAATTGAATCATGAATCATGAATTGAATCATGAATCATGAATTGAATCATGAATCATAAATCGAATCATGAATCATGAATTTAATCATGAATTGAGTCATGAATCATGAATCATGAATTGAATCAAGAAAAGAATCATGAATCATGAATTGAATCATGAATTGAATCATGAATCTTGAATCATGAATTGAATCATGATTCATGAATCATGAATTGAATCATGAATCATGAATTGAATCATGAATCAAGAATCATAAATCGAATCATGAATTGAATCATGAATCATGAATTGAATCATCAATCATGAATTGAATCATCAATCATGAATCATGAATTATGAATTGAATCATGAATCATGAATTATGAATTGAATCTTGAATCATGAATCATGAATCGAATCATGAATCATGAATCAAGAATCATGAATCATGAATCAAGAATCATGAATCAAATCATGAATCATGAATTGAATCATGAATCATGAATCATGAATCATGAATTGAATCATGAATCATAAATTGAATCATGAATCATGAATCATGAATCATGACTCGAATCATGAATCATGAATTGAATCATGAATCTTGAATTGAATCATGAATTAAATCATGATTCATGAATTGAATCATGAATCATGAATCGAATCATGAATCATGAATCAAGATTCATGAATCGAATCATGAATCATGAATTGAATCATGAATCTTGAATCATGAATCATGAATTAAATCAGGAATCAAATCAAGAATTGAATCATGAATCATGAATTGAATCATGAATCATGAATTATGAATCATGAATTGAATCATGAATCATGAATCATGAATTGAATCATGAATCATGAATCATGAATTGAATTATGAATTGAATCATGAATCATGAATCATGAATTGAAGCATGAATCATGAATCATGAATCGAATCATAAATCATGAATTGAATCATGAATCATGAATTGTATTATGAATCATGAATTGAATCATGAATCATGAATCATGAATTGAATCATGAATCATGAATCATGAATCGAATCATGAATCATGAATCAAGATTCATGAATCGAATCATGAATCATGAATTGAATCATGAATCTTGAATCATGAATCATGAATTGAATCATGAATCGAATCCTGAATCATGAATCATGAATCATGAATCATGAATTGAATCATGAATCATGAATCATGAATTGAATCATGAATCATAAATCGAATCATGAATCATGAATTTAATCATGAATTGAATCATGAATCATGAATCGAATCATGAATCATGAATTGAATCAAGAAAAGAATCATGAATCATGAATTGAATCATGAATTGAATCATGAATCATGAATCATGAATTGAATCATGAATCATGAATCATGAATTGAATCATGAATCAAGAATCATAAATCGAATCATGAATTGAATCATGAATCATGAATGGAATCATGAATCATGAATTATGAAACATGAATTGAATCATGAATCATGAATGGAATCATGAATCATGAATTGAATCATGAATTGAATCATGAATCATGAATCATGAATTGAATCATGAATCATAAATCATGAATTAAATCATGAATTAAATCATGAATCATGAATCAGATCATAAATCATGAATCAAGAATAATGAATCGAATCATGAATTATGAATCGAATCATGAATCATGATTAATGCATTGAATCATGAGTAATGAATCAGAAATCAGAAATTAAATCATGAATCATGAATCGGATCATAAATCATGAATCAAGAATAATGAATTGAATCATGAATTATGAATTGAATCATGAATCATAAATCATGAATAATGAATCGAATCATGAATCATGAATCGCATCATAAATAAAGAATCAAGAATCATAAATCATGAATTATGAATTATGAATTGAATCACGAATCATGAATCGAATCTTGAATCATGAATCATGAATTGAATCATGAATCATGAATCATGAATTGCATCATGAATCATGAATCATGAATCATGAATTGAATCATGAATCATGAATCATGAATCATGAATTGAATCATGAATCATGAATCATGAATCATGAATTGAATCATGAATCATAAATTGAAGCATGAATCATGAATTGAAGCATGAATCATGAATCATGAATTGAATTATGAATCATGAATTGAATCATGAATCATGAATTGAATCATGAATCATGAATCATGAATCGAATCATGAATCAAGATTCATGAATCGAATCATGAATCATGAATTGAATCATGAATCTTGAATCATGAATCATGAATTGAATCATGAATCGAATCCTGAATCATGAATCATGAATCATGAATCATGAATTGAATCATGAATCATGAATTGAATCATGAATCATAAATCGAATCATGAATCATGAATTTAATCATGAATTGAGTCATGAATCATGAATCGAATCATGAATCATGAATTGAATCAAGAAAAGAATCATGAATCATAAATTGAATCATGAATTGAATCATGAATCTTGAATCATGAATTGAATCATGAATCATGAATTGAATCATGAATCAAGAATCATAAATCGAATCATGAATTGAATCATGAATCATGAATTGAATCATCAATCATGAATTGAATCATCAATCTTGAATCATGAATCATGAATTATGAATTGAATCTTGAATCATGAATCATGAATCGAATCATGAATCATGAATCAAGAATCATGAATCATGAATCAAGAATCATGAATCAAATCATGAATCATGAATTGAATCATGAATCATGAATCATGAATCATGAATTGAATCATGAATCATAAATTGAATCATGAATCATGAATCATGAATCATGACTCGAATCATGAATCATGAATTGAATCATGAATCTTGAATTGAATCATGAATTAAATCATGATTCATGAATTGAATCATGAATCATGAATCGAATCATGAATCATGAATCAAGATTCATGAATCGAATCATGAATCATGAATTGAATCATGAATCTTGAATCATGAATCATGAATTGAATCATAATTCATGAATCAAATCATGAATTGAATCATGAATCATGAATCGAATCATGAATCATGAATCGAATCATGAATCATGAATTCAATCATGAATCTTGAATCATGAATCATGAATTGAATCATAATTCATGAATCGAATCATGAATTGAATCATGAATCATGAATCGAATCATGAATCATGAATTGAATCATGAATTTAATAATGAATCATGAATCGAATCATGAATCTTGAATCGAATCATGAATCATGAATTGAATCATGAAATGAATCATGAATCATGAATTGAATTTTGAATTGAATCATGAATCATGAATTGATTCATGAATCATGAATTTAATAATGAATCATGAATCGAATCATGAATCTTGAATCGAATCATGAATCATGAATTGAATCATGAAATGAATCATGAATCATGAATTGAATTTTGAATTGAATCATGAATCATGAATTGATTCATGAATCATGAATTAAATCATGAATCAAGAATCATGAATTGAATCATGAATCATGAATTATGAAACATGAATTGAATCATGAATCATGAAATGAATAATCAATCATGAATCAAGATTCATGAATCGAATCATGAATCATGAATTGAATCATAATTCATGAATCAAATCATGAATTGAATCATGAATCAAATCATGAATCGAATCATGAATCATGAATCGAATCATGAATCATGAATCGAATCATGAATCATGAATTCAATCATGAATCTTGAATCATGAATCATGAATTGAATCATAATTCATGAATCGAATCATGAATTGAATCATGAATCATGAATCGAATCATGAATCATGAATTGAATCATGAATTTAATCATGAATCATGAATCATGAATTGAATCAAGAAAAGAATCATGAATCATGAATTGAATCATGAATTTAATCATGAATCATGAATCATGAATCATGAATTGAATCATGAATCAAGAATCATAAATCGAATCATGAATTGAATCATGAATCATGAATGGAATCATGAATCATGAATTATGAAACATGAATTGAATCATGAATCTTGAATCATGAATCATGAATTGAATCATGAATCGAATCCTGAATCATGAATCATGAATCATGAATCATGAATTGAATCATGAATCATGAATCATGAATTGAATCATGAATCATGAATTGAATCATGAATCATAAATCGAATCATGAATCATGAATTTAATCATGAATTGAATCATGAATCATGAATCGAATCATGAATCATGAATTGAATCAAGAAAAGAATCATGAATCATGAATTGAATCATGAATTGAATCATGAATCTTGAATCATGAATTGAATCATGAATCATGAATTGAATCATGAATCATGAATTGAATCATGAATCAAGAATCATAAATCGAATCATGAATCATGAATTGAATCATGAATCATGAATTGAATCATCAATCATGAATCATGAATCATGAATTGAATCATGAATCATGAATTATGAATTGAATCTTGAATCATGAATCGAATCATGAATCATGAATTGAATCATGAATCATGAATCATGAATTGAATCATGAATCATAAATTGAATCATGAATCATGAATCATGAATCATGACTCGAATCATGAATCATGAATTGAATCATGAATCTTGAATTGAATCATGAATTAAATCATGATTCATGAATTGAATCATGAATCATGAATCGAATCATGAATCATGAATCAAGATTCATGAATTGAATCATGAATCATGAATTGAATCATGAATCTTGAATCATGAATCATGAATTGAATCATAATTCATGAATCAAATCATGAATTGAATCATGAATCATGAATCGAATCATGAATCATGAATTCAATCATGAATCTTGAATCATGAATCATGAATTGAATCATAATTCATGAATTGAATCATGAATTGAATCATGAATCATGAATCGAATCATGAATCATGAATTGAATCATGAATTTAATCATGAATCATGAATTGAATCATGAATCTTGAATCGAATCATGAATCATGAATTGAATCATGAAATGAATCATGAATCATGAATTGAATCATGAATTGAATCATGAATCATGAATTGAATCATGAATTAAATCATGAATCAGGAATCATGAATTGAATCATGAATCATGAATTATGAAACATGAATTGAATCATGAATCATGAAATGAATCATCAATCATGAATCAAGATTCATGAATCGAATCATGAATCATGAATCAAATCATGAATTGAATCATGAATCATGAATTGAATCATAATTCATGAATCAAATCATGAATTGAATCATGAATCATGAATCGAATCATGAATCATGAATCGAATCATGAATCATGAATTCAATCATGAATCTTGAATCATGAATCATGAATTGAATCATAATTCATGAATCGAATCATGAATTGAATCATGAATCATGAATCGAATCATGAATCATGAATTGAATCATGAATTTAATCATGAATCATGAATCGAATCATGAATCATGAATTGAATCAAGAAAAGAATCATGAATCATGAATTGAATCATGAATTTAATCATGAATCATGAATCATGAATTGAATCATGAATCATGAATCATGAATTGAATCATGAATCAAGAATCATAAATCGAATCATGAATTGAATCATGAATCATGAATGGAATCATGAATCATGAATTATGAAACATGAATTGAATCATGAATCATGAATCGAATCATGAATCATGATTAATGCATTGAATCATGAATCATGAATCATAAATCATGAATTAAATCATGAATCATGAATCGGATCATAAATCATGAATCAAGAATAATGAATCGAATCATGAATTATGAATCGAATCATGAATCATGATTAATGCATTGAATCATGAGTAATGAATCATAAATCATGAATTAAATCATGAATCATGAATCGGATCATAAATCATGAATAATGAATCGAATCATGAATTATGAATTGAATCATGAATCATAAATCATGAATCATGAATCGAATCATGAATCATGAATCGCATCATAAATAAAGAATCAAGAATCATGAATCGAATCATGAATTATGAATTGAATCATGAATCATAAATCATGAATCATGAATTGAATCATGAATCTTGAATCGAATCATGAATCATGAATTGAATCATGAAATGAATCATGAATCATGAATTGAATCATGAATCATGAATTGAATCATGAATCATGAATCGAATCATGAATCATGAATTGAATCATGAATCATGAATCATGAATCATGAATTGAATCATGAATCATAAATTGAATCATGAATCATGAATCATGAATCATGACTCGAATCATGAATCATGAATTGAATCATGAATCTTGAATTGAATCATGAATTAAATCATGATTCATGAATTGAATCATGAATCATGAATCGAATCATGAATCATGAATCAAGATTCATGAATCGAATCATGAATCATGAATTGAATCATGAATCTTGAATCATGAATCATGAATTGAATCATAATTCATGAATCATGAATTGAATCATGAATCTTGAATCATGAATTGAATCATGAATCATGAATTGAATCATGAATCATGAATTGAATCATGAATCAAGAATCATAAATCGAATCATGAATCATGAATTGAATCATGAATCATGAATTGAATCATCAATCATGAATCATGAATCATGAATTGAATCATGAATCATGAATTATGAATTGAATCTTGAATCATGAATCGAATCATGAATCATGAATTGAATCATGAATCATGAATCATGAATTGAATCATGAATCATAAATTGAATCATGAATCATGAATCATGAATCATGACTCGAATCATGAATCATGAATTGAATCATGAATCTTGAATTGAATCATGAATTAAATCATGATTCATGAATTGAATCATGAATCATGAATCGAATCATGAATCATGAATCAAGATTCATGAATTGAATCATGAATCATGAATTGAATCATGAATCTTGAATCATGAATCATGAATTGAATCATAATTCATGAATCAAATCATGAATTGAATCATGAATCATGAATCGAATCATGAATCATGAATTCAATCATGAATCTTGAATCATGAATCATGAATTGAATCATAATTCATGAATTGAATCATGAATTGAATCATGAATCATGAATCGAATCATGAATCATGAATTGAATCATGAATTTAATCATGAATCATGAATTGAATCATGAATCTTGAATCGAATCATGAATCATGAATTGAATCATGAAATGAATCATGAATCATGAATTGAATCATGAATTGAATCATGAATCATGAATTGAATCATGAATTAAATCATGAATCAAGAATCATGAATTGAATCATGAATCATGAATTATGAAACATGAATTGAATCATGAATCATGAAATGAATCATCAATCATGAATCAAGATTCATGAATCGAATCATGAATCATGAATTGAATCATGAATCTTGAATCATGAATCATGAATTGAATCATAATTCATGAATCAAATCATGAATTGAATCATGAATCATGAATCGAATCATGAATCATGAATCGAATCATGAATCATGAATTCAATCATGAATCTTGAATCATGAATCATGAATTGAATCATAATTCATGAATCGAATCATGAATTGAATCATGAATCATGAATCGAATCATGAATCATGAATTGAATCATGAATTTAATCATGAATCATGAATCGAATCATGAATCATGAATTGAATCAAGAAAAGAATCATGAATCATGAATTGAATCATGAATTTAATCATGAATCATGAATCATGAATTGAATCATGAATCATGAATCATGAATTGAATCATGAATCAAGAATCATAAATCGAATCATGAATTGAATCATGAATCATGAATGGAATCATAAATCATGAATTATGAAACATGAATTGAATCATGAATCATGAATCGAATCATGAATCATGATTAATGCATTGAATCATGAGTAATGAATCATAAATCATGAATTAAATCATGAATCATGAATCGGATCATAAATCATGAATCAAGAATAATGAATCAAATCATGAATTATGAATCGAATCATGAATCATGATTAATGCATTGAATCATGAGTAATGAATCATAAATCATGAATTAAATCATGAATCATGAATCGGATCATAAATCATGAATAATGAATCGAATCATGAATTATGAATTGAATCATGAATCATAAATCATGAATCATGAATCGAATCATGAATCATGAATCGCATCATAAATAAAGAATCAAGAATCATGAATCGAATCATGAATTATGAATTGAATCATGAATCATAAATCATGAATCATGAATTGAATCATGAATCTTGAATCGAATCATGAATCATGAATTGAATCATGAAATGAATCATGAATCATGAATTGAATCGTGAATTGAATCTTGAATCATAAATCGAATCATGAATCATGAATTTAATCATGAATTGAATCATGAATCATGAATCGAATCATGAATCATGAATTGAATCATGAATCATGAATCATGAATCATGAATTAAATCATGAATCATAAATTGAATCATGAATCATGAATCATGACTCGAATCATGAATCATGAATTGAATCATGAATCTTGAATTGAATCATGAATTAAATCATGATTCATGAATTGAATCATGAATCATGAATCGAATCATGAATCATGAATCGAATCATGAATCATGAATTCAATCATGAATCTTGAATCATGAATCATGAATTGAATCATAATTCATGAATCGAATCATGAATTGAATCATGAATCATGAATCGAATCATGAATCATGAATTGAATCATGAATTTAATCATGAATCATGAATCGAATCATGAATCATGAATTGAATCAAGAAAAGAATCATGAATCATGAATTGAATCATGAATTTAATCATGAATCATGAATCATGAATTGAATCATGAATCATGAATCATGAATTGAATCATGAATCAAGAATCATAAATCGAATCATGAATTGAATCATGAATTTAATCATGAATCATGAATCGAATCATGAATCATGAATTGAATCAAGAAAAGAATCATGAATCATGAATTGAATCATGAATTTAATCATGAATCATGAATTGAATCATGAATCATGAATCATGAATTGAATCATGAATCAAGAATCATAAATCGAATCATGAATTGAATCATGAATCATGAATGGAATCATAAATCATGAATTATGAAACATGAATTGAATCATGAATCATGAATCGAATCATGAATCATGATTAATGCATTGAATCATGAGTAATGAATCATAAATCATGAATTAAATCATGAATCATGAATCGGATCATAAATCATGAATCAAGAATAATGAATCGAATCATGAATTATGAATCGAATCATGAATCATGATTAATGCATTGAATCATGAGTAATGAATCATAAATCATGAATTAAATCATGAATCATGAATCGGATCATAAATCATGAATAATGAATCGAATCATGAATTATGAATTGAATCATGAATCATAAATCATGAATCATGAATCGAATCATGAATCATGAATCGCATCATAAATAAAGAATCAAGAATCATGAATCGAATCATGAATTATGAATTGAATCATGAATCATAAATCATGAATCATGAATTGAATCATGAATCTTGAATCGAATCATGAATCATGAATTGAATCATGAAATGAATCATGAATCATGAATTGAATCGTGAATTGAATCATGAATCATAAATCGAATCATGAATCATGAATTTAATCATGAATTGAATCATGAATCATGAATTGAATCATGAATCATGAATCGATTCATGAATCATGAATTGAATCATGAATCATGAATCATGAATCATGAATTAAATCATGAATAATAAATTGAATCATGAATCATGAATCATGAATCATGACTCGAATCATGAATCATGAATTGAATCATGAATCTTGAATTGAATCATGAATTAAATCATGATTCATGAATTGAATCATGAATCATGAATCGAATCATGAATCATGAATCGAATCATGAATCATGAATCAAGATTCATGAATCGAATCATGAATCATGAATTGAATCATGAATCTTGAATCATGAATCATGAATTGAATCATAATTCATGAATCAAATCATGAATTGAATCATGAATCATGAATCGAATCATGAATCATGAATCGAATCATGAATCATGAATTCAATCATGAATCTTGAATCATGAATCATGAATTGAATCATAATTCATGAATCGAATCATGAATTGAATCATGAATCATGAATCGAATCATGAATCATGAATTGAATCATGAATTTAATCATGAATCATGAATCGAATCATGAATCTTGAATCGAATCATGAATCATGAATTGAATCATGAAATGAATCATGAATCATGAATTGAATCATGAATTGAATCATGAATCATGAATTGAATCATGAATCATGAATTAAATCATGAATCAAGAATCATGAATTGAATCATGAATCATGAATTATGAAACATGAATTGAATCATGAATCATGAAATGAATCATCAATCATGAATCAAGATTCATGAATCGAATCATGAATCATGAATTGAATCATGAATCTTGAATCATGAATCATGAATTGAATCATAATTCATGAATCAAATCATGAATTGAATCATGAATCATGAATCGAATTATGAATCATGAATCGAATCATGAATCATGAATTCAATCATGAATCTTGAATCATGAATCATGAATTGAATCATAATTCATGAATCGAATCATGAATTGAATCATGAATCATGAATCGAATCATGAATCATGAATTGAATCATGAATTTAATCATGAATCATGAATCATGAATTGAATCAAGAAAAGAATCATGAATCATGAATTGAATCATGAATTTAATCATGAATCATGAATCATGAATTGAATCATGAATCATGAATCATGAATTTAATCATGAATCAAGAATCATAAATCGAATCATGAATTGAATCATGAATCATGAATGGAATCATAAATCATGAATTATGAAACATGAATTGAATCATGAATCATGAATCGAATCATGAATCATGATTAATGCATTGAATCATGAGTAATGAATCATAAATCATGAATTAAATCATGAATCATGAATCGGATCATAAATCATGAATCAAGAATAATGAATCGAATCATGAATTATGAATCGAATCATGAATCATGATTAATGCATTGAATCATGAGTAATGAATCATAAATCATGAATTAAATCATGAATCATGAATCGGATCATAAATCATGAATAATGAATCGAATCATGAATTATGAATTGAATCATGAATCATAAATC
The DNA here is from genome assembly GCF_038048845.1 of Mixophyes fleayi. Lineage (NCBI taxonomy): Eukaryota > Metazoa > Chordata > Amphibia > Anura > Limnodynastidae > Mixophyes > Mixophyes fleayi. The sequence continues at coordinate 35,447 of NW_027448306.1, forward strand.
ATGAATCATGAATCGAATCATGAATCATGAATCGCATCATAAATAAAGAATCAAGAATCATGAATCGAATCATGAATTATGAATTGAATCATGAATCATAAATCATGAATCATGAATTGAATCATAATTCTTGAATCGAATCATGAATCATGAATTGAATCATGAAATGAATCATGAATCATGAATTGAATCATGAATTGAATCATGAATCATAAATCGAATCATGAATCATGAATTTAATCATGAATTGAATCATGAATCATGAATCGAATCATGAATCATGAATTGAACCATGAATCATGAATCATGTATCATGAATTAAATCATGAATCATAAATTGAATCATGAATCATGAATCATGAATCATGACTCGAATCATGAATCATGAATTGAATCATGAATCTTGAATTGAATCATGAATTAAATCATGATTCATGAATTGAATCATGAATCATGAATCGAATCATGAATCATGAATCAAGATTCATGAATCGAATCATGAATCATGAATTGAATCATGAATCTTGAATCATGAATCATGAATTGAATCATAATTCATGAATCAAATCATGAATTGAATCATGAATCATGAATCGAATCATGAATCATGAATCGAATCATGAATCATTAATTAAATCATGAATCAAGAATCATGAATTGAATCATGAATCATGAATTATGAAACATGAATTGAATCATGAATCATGAAATGAATCATCAATCATGAATCAAGATTCATGAATCGAATCATGAATCATGAATTGAATCATGAATCTTGAATCATGAATCATGAATTGAATCATAATTCATGAATCAAATCATGAATTGAATCATGAATCATGAATCGAATCATGAATCATGAATCAAATCATGAATCATGAATTAAATCATGAATCTTGAATCATGAATCATGAATTGAATCATAATTCATGAATCGAATCATGAATTGAATCATGAATCGAATCATGAATCATGAATTGAATCATGAATCATGAATGGAATCATGAATCATGAATTATGAAACATGAATTGAATCATGAATCATGAATCGAATCATGAATCATGATTAATGCATTGAATCATGAGTAATGAATCATAAATCATGAATTAAATCATGAATCATGAATCGGATCATAAATCATGAATCAAGAATAATGAATCGAATCATGAATTATGAATCGAATCATGAATCATGATTAATGCATTGAATCATGAGTAATGAATCATAAATCATGAATTAAATCATGAATCATGAATCGGATTATAAATCATGAATAATGAATCGAATCATGAATTATGAATTGAATCATGAATCATAAATCATGAATCATGAATCGAATCATGAATCATGAATCGCATCATAAATAAAGAATCAAGAATCATGAATCGAATCATGAATTATGAATTGAATCATGAATCATAAATCATGAATCATGAATTGAATCATGAATCTTGAATCGAATCATGAATCATGAATTGAATCATGAAATGAATCATGAATCATGAATTGAATCATGAATTGAATCATGAATCATAAATCGAATCATGAATCATGAATTTAATCATGAATTGAATCATGAATCATATATCGAATCATGAATCATGAATTGAATCAAGAAAAGAATCATGAATCATGAATTGAATCATGAATTGAATCATGAATCATGAATTGAATCATGAATCATGATTCATGAATTGAATCATGAATCAAGAATCATAAATCGAATCATGAATTGAATCATGAATCATGAATTGAATCATGAATTGAATCATGAATCATGAATTGAATCATGAATCATGAATCATGAATTGAATCATGAATTGAATCATGAATCGAATCATGAATTGAATCATGAATCATGAATTGAATCATGAATCATGAATGGAATCATGAATCATGAATTATGAAACATGAATTGAATCATGAATCATGAATCGAATCATGAATCATGATTAATGCATTGAATCATGAGTAATGAATCATAAATCATGAATTAAATCATGAATCATGAATCGGATCATAAATCATGAATCAAGAATAATGAATTGAATCATGAATCATGAATCGAATCATGAATCATGATTAATGCATTGAATCATGAGTAATGAATCATAAATCATGAATTAAATCATGAATCTTGAATCGGATCATAAATCAAGAATAATGAATCGAATCATGAATTATGAATTGAATCATGAATCATAAATGATGAATCATGAATCGAATCATGAATCATGAATCGCATCATAAATAAAGAATCAAGAATCATGAATCGAATCATGAATTATGAATTGAATCATGAATCATAAATCATGAATCATGAATTGAATCATGAATCATAAATCATGAATTATGAATTATGAATTGAATCACGAATCATGAATCGAATCTTGAATCATGAATCATGAATTGAATCATGAATTGAATCATGAATCATGAATCATGAATTGAATCATGAATCATGAATCATGAATCATGAATTGAATCATGAATAATGAATCATGAATCATGAATTGAATCATGAATCATGAATCATGAATCATGTATTGAATCATGAATCATAAATCGAATCATGAATCTTGAATTGAATCATGAAATGAATCATTAATCATGAATCATGAATCATGAATTGAATCATAATTTGAATCATGAATCATGAATCATGAATCCAATCATGAATCATGAATCATGAATTGAATCACAAATTGAATTATGAATCATGAATCATGAATCGAATCATGAATCATGAATCATGAATTTAATCATGAATTTAATCATGAATCATGAATTGAATCATGAATCATGAATTAAATCATGAATCAAGAATCATAAATTGAATGATGAATCATGAATTATGAATCATGAATTGAATCATGAATCATGAATCATGAATTGAATCATGAATCATGAATCATGAATTGAATTATGAATTGAATCATGAATCATGAATCATGAATTCAAGCATGAATCATGAATCATGAATCGAATCATGAATCATGAATCAAGATTCATGAATCGAATCATGAATCATGAATTGAATCATGAATTTTGAATCATGAATCATGAATTGAATCATGAATCGAATCCTGAATCATGAATCATGAATCATCAATCATGAATTAAATCATGAATCATGAATTGAATCATGAATCATAAATCGAATCATGAATCATGAATTTAATCATGAATTTAATCATGAATCATGAATCGAATCATGAATCATGAATTGAATCAAGAAAAGAATCATGAATCATGAATTGAATCATGAATTGAATCATGAATCATGAATCATGAATTGAATCATGAATCATGAATCATGAATTGAATCATGAATCATGAATCATGAATTGAATCATGAATCAAGAATCATAAATCAAATCATGAATTGAATCATGAATCATGGATTGAATCATGAATCATGAATTGAATAATCAATCATGAATCATGAATCATGAATTGAATCATGAATCATGAATTATGAATTGAATCTTGAATCATGAATCATGAATCGAATCATGAATCATGAATCAAGAATCATGAATCAAATCATGAATCATGAATTGAATCATGAATCATAAATCTTGAATCATGAATTGAATCATGAATCATGAATCATGAATCATGAATTGAATCATGAATCATGAATCATGAATTGAATCATGAATCATGAATCGAATCATGAATCTTGAATTGAATCATGAATTGAATCATTAATCATGAATCATGAATTGAATCATGAATCATGAATTATGAATTGAATCTTGAATCATGAATCATGAATCGAAGCATGAATCATGAATCATGAATCAAATCATGAATCATGAATTGAATCATGAATCATGAATCTTGAATCATGAATTGAATCATGAATCATGAATCATGAATCATGAATCATGAATTGAATCATGAATCATAAATCATGAATCATGAATTGAATCATGAATCATGAATTGAATCATGAATCATGAATCTAATCAGGAATCATGAATCATGAATCATGAATCATGAATTGAATCATGAATCATGAATTGAATCATGAATTGAATCATGAATTGAATCACTAATCATGAATCATGGATCGAATAATGAATCATGAATTGAATCAGGAATCGAATCATGAATTGAATCATGAATCATGAATAGAATCATGAATCATGAATTGAATCATGAATCATGAATTGATTCATTAATCATGAAGCATGAATCATGAATTGAATCATGAATCATGAAGCATGAATCATGAATTGAATCATGAATCATGAATTATGAATTGAATCTTGAATCATGAATCATGAATTGAATCATGAATCATGAATCAAGAATCATGATTCGAATCATGAATCATGAATTGAATCATGAATCATGAATCATGAATCATGAATTGAATCATGAATCATGAATCGAATCATGAATCATGAATCGAATCATGAATCTTGAATTGAATCATAATTTGAATCATGAATCATGAATCTTGAATTGAATCATGAATCATGAATCATGAATTGAATTTATGAATCATAAATCATAAATCGAATCATGAATCATGAATTGAATTTATGAATCATAAATCATAAATCGAATCATGAATCATGAATTGAATCAGGAATCGATTCATGAATTGAATTCATGAATCATTTATTAAATCATGAATCATAAATCATGAATCATGAATCGAATCATGAATCGAATCATGAATAATGAATCAAGAATCATAAATCATGAATCATGAATTGAATCATGAATCGAATCATGAATCATGAATTGAATCAGGAATCATGAATCATGAATCATGAATTGAATCATGAATCATGAATCATGAATCGAATCATGAATCATGAATCGAATCTTGAATCATGAATCATGAATTGAATCATGAATTGAATCATGAATCGAATCATGAATCATGAAATGAATCATGAATCGAATCATGAATCATGAATTGAATCATGAATTGAATCATGAATCGAATCATGAATCATGAAATGAATCATGAATCGAATCATGAATCATGAATTGAATCATGAATCTTGAATTGAATCATGAATCGAATCATGAATCATGAATCATGAATTGAATCATGAATTGAATCATGAATCGAATCATGAATCATGGAATGAATCATGAATCATGAATCATGAATCATGAATTAAATCATGAATCATTAATTGAATCATGAATCATGAATTGAATCATGAATCATGAATCATGAATCATGAATTGAATCATAAATCATGAATCATGAATCGAATCATGAATCTTGAATTGAATCATGAATTGAATCATTAATCATGAATCATGAATCATTAATCATGAATCATGAATCAAATCATGAATCATGAATCATGAATCATGAATCATGAATCATGAATTGAATCATGAATCATGAATCATGAATTGAATCATGAATCATGAATCATGAATCATGAATTGAATCATGAATCATGAATTGAATCATGAATCATGAATCGAATCAGGAATCATGAATCATGAATCATGAATCATGAATTGAATCATGAATCATGAATTGAATCATGAATTGAATCATGAATCATTAATCATGAATTAAATCATGAATCATGAATCATGAATCAGGAATCATGAATTGAATCAAAAATCATGAATCATGAATCATGAATCATGAATCATGAATCATGAATTGAATCATAAATCATGAATGATGAATCATAAATTGATTCATGAATCATGAATTGAATTATGAATTGAATCATGAATTGAATCATGAATTGAATCTTGAATCATTAATCATGAATTAAATCATGAATCATGAATCATGAATCATGAATTGAATCATGAATCATGAATCATGAATCGAATCATAAATCATGAATTGAATCATAAATCATGAATTGAATCATGAATCATGAATTGAATCATAAATAATGAATCATAAATTGGATCATGAATCATGAATCATGAATCAAACCATGAATCAAGATTCATGAATTGAATCATGAATTATGAATTGAATCATGAATCTTGAATCATGAATCATGAATTGAATCATGAATCATGAATCGAATCATGAATCATGAATCATGAATCATGAATTGAATCATGAAACATGAATCATGAATTGAATCATGAATCATGAATCAAATCATGAATCATGAATTGAATAATGAATTGAATCATGAATCATGAATTGAATCATGAATTGAATCATAAATTGAATTACTAATCATTAATCATGAATCGAATCATGAATCATGAATTGAATCATGAATTGAATCATGAATCATTAATCATGAATTAAATCATGAATCATGAATCATGAATCAGGAATCATGAATTGAATCAAAAATCATGAATCATGAATCATGAATCATGAATCATGAATCATGAATTGAATCATAAATCATGAATGATGAATCATAAATTGATTCATGAATCATGAATTGAATTATGAATTGAATCATGAATTGAATCATGAATTGAATCTTGAATCATTAATCATGAATTAAATCATGAATCATGAATCATGAATCATGAATTGAATCATGAATCATGAATCATGAATCGAATCATAAATCATGAATTGAATCATAAATCATGAATTGAATCATGAATCATGAATTGAATCATAAATAATGAATCATAAATTGGATCATGAATCATGAATCATGAATCAAACCATGAATCAAGATTCATGAATTGAATCATGAATTATGAATTGAATCATGAATCTTGAATCATGAATCATGAATTGAATCATGAATCATGAATCGAATCATGAATCATGAATCATGAATCATGAATTGAATCATGAAACATGAATCATGAATTGAATCATGAATCATGAATCAAATCATGAATCATGAATTGAATAATGAATTGAATCATGAATCATGAATTGAATCATGAATTGAATCATAAATTGAATTACTAATCATTAATCATGAATCGAATCATGAATCATGAATTGAATCATGAATCAAGAATCATAAATCAAATCATGAATCATGAATCGAATCAAGAATCATGAATTGAATCATGAATCTAGAATCATAAATCGAATCATGAATCATGAAATGAATCAGGAATCGAATCATGAATTGAATCATGAATCATGAATTGAATCATGAATCATGAATTGAATCATGAATCATGAATTGAATCATGAATCATAAATCATGAATCTTGAATTGAATCATGAATCATGAATTGAATCATGAATCATGAATCTAATCAGGAATCATGAATCATGAATCATGAATCATGAATTGAATCATGAATCATGAATTGAATCATGAATCATAAATCATGAATCATGAATTAAATCATGAATCATGAATCTAATCAGGAATCATGAATCATGAATCATGAATCATGAATTGAATCATGAATCATGAATTGAATCATGAATCATGAATTGAATCATGAATCATGAATTGAATCATGAATCATGAATTGATTCATCAATCATGAAGCATGAATCATGAATTGAATCATGAATCATGAAGCATGAATCATGAATTGAATCATGAATCATGAATTATGAATTGAATCTTGAATCATGAATCATGAATCGAATCATGAATCATGAATCAAGAATCATGATTCGAATCATGAATCATGAATTGAATCATGAATCATGAATCATGAATTGAATCATGAATCATGAATCGAATCATGAATCATGAATCGAATCATGAATCTTGAATTGAATCATAATTTGAATCATGAATCATGAATCTTGAATTGAATCATGAATCATGAATCATGAATTGAATTTATGAATCATAAATCATAAATCGAATCATGAATCATGAATTGAATCAGGAATCGATTCATGAATTGAATTCATGAATCATTTATTGAATCATGAATCATAAATCATGAATCATGAATTGAATCATGAATCATGAATCATGAATTGAATCATGAATCATGAATCGAATCATGAATCATGAATAATGAATCATAATTCATGATTTGAATCATGAATCATGAATCATAAATTGATTCATGAATCATGAATTGAATCATGAATTGAATCATGAATTAAATCATGAATCATGAATCATGAATCATGAATTGAAACATAAATCATGAATCATGAATCATAAATTGATTCATGAATCATGAATTGAATCATGAATCATGAATCATAAATTGATTCATGAATCATGAATTGAATCATGAATCATGAATCATGAATTGCATCATGAATCATGAATCATGAATTTAATCATAAATCATGAATTGAATCATGAATCATGAATCATGAATTGAATCATGAATTGAATAATGAATCATGAATCGAATCATGAATCATGAATCAAATCATGAATCATGAATCAAGATTCATGAATCGAATCATGAATCATGAATTGAATTATGAATCTTGAATCATGAATCATGAATTGAATCATGAATCATGAATCGAATCATGAATCATGACTCATGAATCATGAATTGAATCATGAATCATGAATTGAATCATGAATCATGAATCATGAATTGAATCATGAATTTTGAATCATGAATCATGAATTGAATCATGAATCATGAATCGAATCATGAATAATGAATTAAATCATGAATTGAATCAAGAATCATGAATCGAATCATGAATCATGAATTGAATCATGAAATGAATCATGAATCATGAAATGAATCATGAATCATGAATTGAATCATGAATTGAATCATGAATTGAATCATTAATCATGAATCATGAATTGAATCATGAATCATGAATTGAATCATGAATCATAAATCATGAATCATGAATTGAATCATGAATCATGAATTGAATCATGAATCATGAATCGAATCAGGAATCATGAATCATGAATCATGAATCAAATCATGAATCAAGATTCATGAATCAAGATTCATGAATCGAATCATGAATCATGAATTGAATCATGAATCTTGAATCATGAATTGAATCACGAATCATGAATCGAATCATGAATCATGAATTGAATCATGAAACATGAATCATGAATTGAATCATGAATAAGAATCATAAATCGAATCATGAATCATGAAATGAATCAGGAATCGAATAATGAATTGAATCAGGAATCGAATAATGAATTGAATCATGAATCATGAATCATGAATCGAATCATGAATCATGAATCAAGAATCATGAATCATGAATCATGAATTGAATCATGATTCGAATCATGAATCATGAATTGAATCAGGAATCATGAATCATGAATCATGAATTGAATCATGAATCATGAATCATGTATTGAATCATGAATCATGAATCATGAATCGAATCAGGAATCATGAATCATGAATTGAATCATGAATTGAATCATGAATCGAATCATGAATCATGAAATGAATCATGAATCGAATCATGAATCATGAATCGAATCATGAATCATGAATCGAATCATGAATCATGAATCGAATCATGAATCATGAATCGAATCATGAATCTTGAATTGAATCATGAATCGAATCATGAACCATGAATCATGAATTGATTCATGAATTGAATCATGAATCGAATCATGAATCATGAAATGAATCATGAATCATGAATCATGAATCATGAATTGAATCATGAATCATGAATTATGAATCATGAATTGAATCATGAATCATGAATCATGAATCATGAATTGAATCATGAATTAAATCATGAATCATGAATCATGAATTGAAACATAAATCATGAATCATGAATCATAAATTGATTCATGAATCATGAATTGAATCATGAATCATGAATCATAAATTGATTCATGAATCATGAATTGAATCATGAATCATGAATCATGAATTGAATCATGAATCATGAATTGAATCATGAATCATGAATTGAATCATGAATCATGAATTGAATCATGAATCATGAATTGAATCATGAATCATGAATTGATTCATCAATCATGAAGCATGAATCATGAATTGAATCATGAATCATGAAGCATGAATCATGAATTGAATCATGAATCATGAATTATGAATTGAATCTTGAATCATGAATCATGAATCGAATCATGAATTATGAATCAAGAATCATGATTCGAATCATGAATCATGAATTGAATCATGAATCATGAATCATGAATTGAATCATGAATCATGAATCGAATCATGAATCATGAATCGAATCATGAATCTTGAATTGAATCATAATTTGAATCATGAATCATGAATCTTGAATTGAATCATGAATCATGAATCATGAATTGAATTTATGAATCATAAATCATAAATCGAATCATGAATCATGAATTGAATCAGGAATCGATTCATGAATTGAATTCATGAATCATTTATTGAATCATGAATCATAAATCATGAATCATGAATTGAATCATGAATCATGAATCATGAATTGAATCATGAATCATGAATCGAATCATGAATCATGAATAATGAATCATAATTCATGATTTGAATCATGAATCATGAATCATAAATTGATTCATGAATCATGAATTGAATCATGAATTGAATCATGAATTAAATCATGAATCATGAATCATGAATCATGAATTGAAACATAAATCATGAATCATGAATCATAAATTGATTCATGAATCATGAATTGAATCATGAATCATGAATCATAAATTGATTCATGAATCATGAATTGAATCATGAATCATGAATCATGAATTGCATCATGAATCATGAATCATGAATTTAATCATAAATCATGAATTGAATCATGAATCATGAATCATGAATTGAATCATGAATTGAATAATGAATCATGAATCGAATCATGAATCATGAATCAAATCATGAATCATGAATCAAGATTCATGAATCGAATCATGAATCATGAATTGAATTATGAATCTTGAATCATGAATCATGAATTGAATCATGAATCATGAATCGAATCATGAATCATGACTCATGAATCATGAATTGAATCATGAATCATGAATTGAATCATGAATCATGAATCATGAATTGAATCATGAATCTTGAATCATGAATCATGAATTGAATCATGAATCATGAATCGAATCATGAATAATGAATTAAATCATGAATTGAATCAAGAATCATGAATCGAATCATGAATCATGAATTGAATCATGAAATGAATCATGAATCATGAAATGAATCATGAATCATGAATTGAATCATGAATTGAATCATGAATTGAATCATTAATCATGAATCATGAATTGAATCATGAATCATGAATTGAATCATGAATCATAAATCATGAATCATGAATTGAATCATGAATCATGAATTGAATCATGAATCATGAATCGAATCAGGAATCATGAATCATGAATCATGAATCATGAATTGAATCATGAATCATGAATTGAATCATGAATCATGAATTGAATCATGAATTAAATCATGAATCATTAATCATGAATTAAATCATGAATCATGAATCAGGAATCAGGAATCAGGAATCATGAATTGAATCAAAAATCAAGAATCATGAATCATAAATCATGAATCATGAATCATGAATTGAATCATAAATCATGAATCATGAATCATAAATTGATTCATGAATCATGAATTGAATCATGAATTGAATCATGAATTGAATCATGAATTGAATCTTGAATCATTAATCATGAATTAAATCATGAATCATGAATCATGAATCATGAATTGAATCATGAATCATGAATCATGAATTGAATCATAAATCATGAATTGAATCATAAATCATGAATTGAATCATGAATCATGAATTGAATCATGAATCATGAATCATAAATTGATTCATGAATCATGAATCATGAATCAAATCATGAATCAAGATTCATGAATCAAGATTCATGAATCGAATCATGAATCATGAATTGAATCATGAATCTTGAATCATGAATTGAATCACGAATCATGAATCGAATCATGAATCATGAATTGAATCATGAATCTTGAATCATGAATTGAATCACGAATCATGAATCGAATCATGAATCATGAATTGAATCATGAAACATGAATCATGAATTGAATCATGAATAAGAATCATAAATCGAATCATGAATCATGAAATGAATCAGGAATCGAATAATGAATTGAATCAGGAATCGAATAATGAATTGAATCATGAATCATGAATCGAATCATGAATCATGAATCAAGAATCATGAATCATGAATCATGAATTGAATCATGATTCGAATCATGAATCATGAATTGAATCAGGAATCATGAATCATGAATCATGAATTGAATCATGAATCATGAATCATGTATTGAATCATGAATCATGAATCATGAATCGAATCAGGAATCATGAATCATGAATTGAATCATGAATTGAATCATGAATCGAATCATGAATCATGAAATGAATCATGAATCGAATCATGAATCATGAATCGAATCATGAATCATGAATCGAATCATGAATCATGAATCGAATCATGAATCATGAATCGAATCATGAATCATGAATCGAATCATGAATCTTGAATTGAATCATGAATCGAATCATGAACCATGAATCATGAATTGATTCATGAATTGAATCATGAATCGAATCATGAATCATGAAATGAATCATGAATCATGAATCATGAATCATGAATTGAATCATGAATCATGAATTATGAATCATGAATTGAATCATGAATCATGAATCATGAATCATGAATTGAATCATGAATTAAATCATGAATCATGAATCATGAATTGAAACATAAATCATGAATCATGAATCATAAATTGATTCATGAATCATGAATTGAATCATGAATCATGAATCATAAATTGATTCATGAATCATGAATTGAATCATGAATCATGAATCATGAATTGAATCATGAATCATGAATCATGAATTTAATCATAAATCATGAATTGAATCATGAATCATGAATCATGAATTGAATCATGAATTGAATAATGAATCATGAATCGAATCATGAATCATGAATCAAATCATGAATCATGAATCAAGATTCATGAATCGAATCATGAATCATGAATTGAATTATGAATCTTGAATCATGAATCATGAATTGAATCATGAATCATGAATCGAATCATGAATCATGACTCATGAATCATGAATTGAATCATGAATCATGAATCATGAATTGAATCATGAATCTTGAATCATGAATCATGAATTGAATCATGAATCATGAATCGAATCATGAATAATGAATTAAATCATGAATTGCATCAAGAATCATGAATCGAATCATGAATCATGAATTGAATCATGAAATGAATCATGAATCATGAAATGAATCATGAATCATGAATTGAATCATGAATTGAATCATGAATTGAATCATTAATCATGAATCATGAATTGAATCATGAATCATGAATTGAATCATGAATCATAAATCATGAATCATGAATTGAATCATGAATCATGAATTGAATCATGAATCATGAATCGAATCAGGAATCATGAATCATGAATCATGAATCATGAATTGAATCATGAATCATGAATTGAATCATGAATCATGAATTGAATCATGAATTGAATCATGAATCATTAATCATGAATTAAATCAAAAATCAAGAATCATGAATCATAAATCATGAATCATGAATCATGAATTGAATCATAAATCATGAATCATGAATCATAAATTGATTCATGAATCATGAATTGAATCATGAATTGAATCTTGAATCATTAATCATGAATTAAATCATGAATCATGAATCATGAATTGAATCATGAATCATGAATCATGAATTGAATCATAAATCATGAATTGAATCATAAATCATGAATTGAATCATGAATCATGAATCATAAATTGATTCATGAATCATGAATCATGAATCAAATCATGAATCAAGATTCATGAATCAAGATTCATGAATCGAATCATGAATCATGAATTGAATCATGAATCTTGAATCATGAATCATGAATTGAATCACGAATCATGAATCGAATCATGAATCATGAATTGAATCATGAAACATGAATCATGAATTGAATCATGAATAAGAATCATAAATCGAATCATGAATCATGAAATGAATCAGGAATCGAATAATGAATTGAATCAGGAATCGAATAATGAATTGAATCATGAATCATGAATCATGAATCGAATCATGAATCATGAATCAAGAATCATGAATCATGAATCATGAATTGAATCATGATTCGAATCATGAATCATGAATTGAATCAGGAATCATGAATCATGAATCATGAATTGAATCATGAATCATGAATCATGTATTGAATCATGAATCATGAATCAAGAATCGAATCAGGAATCATGAATCATGAATTGAATCATGAATTGAATCATGAATCGAATCATGAATCATGAAATGAATCATGAATCGAATCATGAATCATGAATCGAATCATGAATCATGAATCGAATCATGAATCATGAATCGAATCATGAATCTTGAATTGAATCATGAATCGAATCATGAACCATGAATCATGAATTGATTCATGAATTGAATCATGAATCGAATCATGAATCATGAAATGAATCATGAATCATGAATCATGAATCATGAATTGAATCATGAATCATGAATTATGAATCATGAATTGAATCATGAATCATGAATCATGAATCATGAATTGAATCATGAATCATGAATCGAATCATGAATCTTGAATTGAATCATGAATTGAATCATTAATCATGAATCATGAATCAAATCATGAATCATGAATCATGAATCATGAATTGAATCATAAATCATGAATTGAATTTATGAATCATGAATCATAAATCGAATCATGAATCATGAATTGAATCAGGAATCGAATCATGAACTAAATCATGAATCATGAATTGAATCATGAATCATAAATCATGAATCATGAATTGAATCATGAATCATGAATTGAATCATGAATCATGAATCGAATCAGGAATCATGAATCATGAATCATGAATTGAATTATAAATCATGAATCATGAATTGGATCATGAATCATGAATCATGAATCAAATCATGAATCAAGATTCATGAATCGAATCATGAATCATGAATTGAATCATGAATCTTGAATCATGAATCATGAATTGAATCATGAATCATGAATCGAATCATGAATCATGGATCATGAATTGAATCAAGAAACATGAATCATGAATTAAATCATGAATCATGAATCGAATCATGAATTATGAATTGAATAATGAATTGAATCATGAATCATGAATTGAATCATGAATTGAATCATGAATTGAATTACTAATCATGAATCATGAATCGAATCATGAATCATGAATTGAATCATGAATCAAGAATCATAAATCGAATCATGAATCATGAATCGAATCATGAATCATGAATTGAATCATGAATCAAGAATCATAAATCGAATCATGAATCGTGAAATGAATCAGGAATCGAATCATGAATTAAATCATGAATCATGAATTGAATCATGAATCATGAATTGAATCATGAATCATGAATTGAATCATCAATCATGAAGCATGAATAATGAATTGAATCATGAATCATGAATTATGAATTAAATCTTGAATCATGAATCATGAATCGAATCATGAATCATGCATCAAGAATCATGAATCGAATCATGAATCATGAATTGAATCATGAATCATGAATCATGAATCATGAATTGAATCATGAATCATGAATCATAAATCGAATCATGAATCGAATCATGAATCTTGAATTGAATCATAATTTGAATCATGAATCATGAATCTTGAATTGAATCATGAATCATGAATCATAAATCGAATCATGAATCATGAATTGAATAAGGAATCGAATCATGAATTGAATCATGAATCATTTATTGAATCATGAATCATAAATCATGAATCATGAATTGAATCATGAATCATGAATCATGAATTGAATCATGAATCATGAATCGAATCATGAATCATGAATCATGAATTATAATTCATGATTTGAATCATGAATCATGAATCATGAATCATAAATTGATACATGAATCATGAATTGAATCATGAACTAAATCATGAATCATGAATCATGAATCATGAATAATGAATTGAATCATAAATCATGAATCATGAATCATAAATTGATTCATGAATCATGAATTGAATCATGAATTGAATCATGAATCATGAATCATGAATTGAATCATGAATCATGAATCATGAATCGAATCATAAATCATGAATTGAATCATGAATCATGAATCATGAATTGAATCATGAATCATGAATTGAATCATGAATCATGAATCGAATCATGAATCATGAATCAAGATTCATGAATCGAATCATGAATCATGAATTGAATTATGAATCATGAATTGAATTATGAATCTTGAATCATAAATCATGAATTGAATCATGAATCATGAATCGAATCATGAATCATGAATCATGAATCATGAATTGAATCATGAATCATGAATCATGAATTGAATCATGAATCTTGAATCATGAATCATGAATTGAATCATGAATCATGAATCGAATCATGAATCATGAATCATGAATCATGAATTGAATCATGAATCATGAATTGAATCATGAATCATGAATTGAATCATGAATCATCAATCGAATCATGAATCATGAATTGAATCATGAATTGAATCATGATTAATGAATCGAATCATGAATCATGAATTGAATCATGAAATGAATCATGAATCATGAATTGAATCATGAATTGAATCATGAATTGAATCATTAGTCATGAATCATGAATTGAATCAAGAATCATGAATTGAATCATAAATAAGAATCATGAATCATGAAATGAATCAGTAATCGAATAATGAATTGAATCAGGAATCGAATAATGAATTGAATCATGAATCATGAAATGAATCAGGAATCGAATAATGAATTGAATCAGGAATCGAATAATGAATTGAATCATGAATCATGAATTGAATCATGAATCAAGAATCATAAATCGAATCATGAATCATGAAATGAATCAGGAATCGAATCATGAATTGAATCATGAATCATGAATTGAATCATGAATCATGAATTGAATCATGAATCATGAATTGAATCATCAATCATGAAGCATGAATCATGAATTGAATCATGAATCATGAATTATGAATTGAATCTTGAATCATGAATCATGAATCGAATCATGAATCATGAATCAGAATCATGATTCGAATCATGAATCATGAATTGAATCATGAATCATGAATCATGAATCATGAATTGAATCATGAATCATGAATCATGAATCGAATCATGAATCATGAATCGAATCATGAATCATGAATCGAATCATGAATCTTGAATTGAATCATAATTTGAATCATGAATCATAAATCTTGAATTGAATCTTGAATCATGAATCATGAATCTTGAATTTATGAATCATGAATCATAAATCGAATCATGAATCATGAATTAAATAAGGAATCGAATCATGAATTGAATCATGAATCATTTATTGAATCATGAATCATAAATCATGAATCATGAATTGAATCATGAATAATGAATCATGAATCGAATCATGAATCATGAATCATGAATTATAATTCATGATTTGAATCATGAATTATGAATCATGAATCATAAATTGATTCATGAATCATGAATTGAATCATGAATTGAATCATGAATTTAATCATGAATCATGAATCAA
>NW_027448307.1:0-52833 GCF_038048845.1 Mixophyes fleayi
ATGAATCATGAATTGAATCATGAATTGAATCATGAATCGTGAATCATGAAATAAATCATTAATAATTCATGAAATGAATCATGAATCATGAATTGAATCATAAATCATTAAGCATGAATTGAATCATGAATCATGAACTAAATCATGAATCATGAATCATGAATCAAATCATGAATCATGAATCATGAATTGAATCATGAATCATGAATCATGAATTGAATCATTAAATGAATCATGAATTAAATCATGAATCATGAATCCAATCATGAATCATGAATCATGAATTGAATCATGAATCATAATTTGAATCATGAATTGAATCATGAATCATTAATCATGAATTGAATCATGAATCATGAACTAAATCATGAATTGAAATATGAAGCATGAATCATTAAACGAATCATGAATCATGAATCAAATCATGAATCAAGAATCATGAATCATGAGTCATGAATCGAATCATGAATCATGAATCATGAATTGAATCATGAATCATGAATCATGAATGGAATCATGAATCATGAATCGAATCATGAATCATGAATTGAATCATGAATTGAATCATGAATCATGAATCATGAATTGAATTATGAATCATTAATTGAATCATGAATCATTAATTGAATCAAGAATCATGAATCGAATCATGAATCATGAATCGAATCATGAATTGAATCATGAATCATTAATTGAATCATGAATCATGAATCGAATCATGAATCATGAATCGAATCATGAATCATGAATCGAATCATGAATTGAATCATGAATTATGAATCATGAAATGAATCATGAATCATTAATCGAATCATGAATCATGAATTGAATCATGAATTGAATCATGAATCGAATCATGAACCATGAATCATGAATTGAATTATGAATCATGAATTGAATCATGAATTGAATCATGAATCATGAATCGAATCATGAATCAGGAATTGAATCATGAATTATGAATCATGAATCATGAATCGAATCATAAATTATGAATCATGAATTGAATCATGAATCATGAACTGAATCATGAATTGAATCATGAATCATGAATCATGAAATGAATCATGAATCATGAATTGAATCATGAATCGAATCATGAATCATGAATCGAATCATGAATCATGCATTGAATCATGAATCATGAATTGAATCATGAATCATGAATCATGAATCGAATCATAAATCATGAATTGAATCATGAATCATGAATCATGAATTGAATCATGAATAATGAATTGAATCATGAATCATGAATCATGAAATGAATCATGAATCATGAAATGAATCATGAATCATTAATTGAATCATGAATCATGAATCCTGAATCTTAATTTGAATCATAAATCATGAATCATGAATTGAATCATGAATCATGAACTGAATCATAAATTGAATCATGAATCATGAAATGAATCATGAATCATGAATCGAATCATGAATCATGAATTGAATCATATATCATGAATCATGAATCATAAATCCAATCATGAATCATGAATCATGAATTGAATCATGAATCATGAATTGAATCATGAATTGAATCATGAATCATGAATCATGAAATGAATCATGAATTAAATCATGAAATGAATAATGAATCATGAATTAAATCATAAATCATGAATCATGAATCAAATCATGAATCAAGAATCATGAATCATGAGTCATGAATCGAATCATGAATCATGAATTGAATCATGAATCATGAATCATGAATGGAATCATGAATCATGAATCGAATCATGAATTGAATCATGAATTGAATTATGAATCATGAAATAAATCATGAATCATGAATTGAATCATGAATCATGAATTGAATCATGATTCATGAATCATGAATTGAATCATGAATTGAATCATGAATCATGAATCATAATTTGAATTATGAATCATGATTTAAATCATGAATCATTAATTGAATCATGAATCATGAATCGAATCATGAATCATGAATCGAATCATGAATTGAATCATGAATTATGAATCATGAAATGAATCATGAATCATTAATCAAATCATGAATCATGAATTGAATCATGAATTGAATCATGAATCATGATTTAAATCATGAATCATTAATTGAATCATGAATCATGAATCATGAAATGAATCATGAATCATTAATCGAATCATGAATCATGAATTGAATCATGAATTGAATCATGAATCGAATCATGAACCATGAATCATGAATTGAATTATGAATCATGAATTGAATCATGAATTGAATCATGAATCATGAATCATGAAATGAATCAGAATTGAATCATGAATTATGAATCATGAATGAATCATGAATCATTAATCAAATCATGAATCATGAATTGAATCATGAATTGAATCATGAATCATGATTTAAATCATGAATCATTAATTGAATCATGAATCATGAATCATGAAATGAATCATGAATCATTATATCGAATCATGAATCATGAATTGAATCATGAATTGAATCATGAATCGAATCATGAACCATGAATCATGATTGCAATAATGAATCATGAATTGATCATGAATTGAATCATGAATCATGAATCATGAAATGAATCAGGAATTGAATCATGAATTATGAATCATGAAATGAATCATGAATCATTACATCAAATCATGAATCATGAATTGAATCATGAAATGAATCATGAATCATTAATCGAATCATGAATCATGAACTGAATCATGAATTGAATCATGAATCATGAATCATGAAATGAATCATGAATCATGAATTGAATCATGAATCAAATCATGAATCATGAATCGAATCATGAATCATGCATTGAATCATGAATCATGAACTGAATCATGAATCATGAATCGAATCATAAATCATGAATTGAATCATGAATCATGAATTGAATCATGAATCAGGAATTCAATCATAAATCATTAATCATGAAATGAATCATGAATTATGAACTAAATCATGAATTGAATCATAAATCATGAATCATGAAACGAATCTAAATCATGAATCAAATCATGAATCATGAATCAAATCATGAATCATGCATCATGATTGAATCATGAATCATGAATCATGAATTGAATCATGAATCATGAATCGAATCATGAATCAGGAATTAAAGCATGAATCATGAATCATGAATCATCAATCATGAATCGAATCATGAATCATGAATCATGAATTAAATCAGAATCATGAACTGAATCATAATTTGAATCATGAATCATGAATCATGAAATGAATCATGAATCATGAATTGAATCATGAATTGAATCATAAATCATGAATCGAATCATGAATCATGAATTGAATCATGAATCATGACTTGATGATGCATGAAATGAATCATGAATTGAATCATGAATCATGAAACGAATCATGAATCGAATCATGAATCATGAATTGAATCATGAATTATGAATCATGAATCATGAATCAAATTATGAATCATGAATCATGAATTGAATCATGAATCATGATTGAATCATGAATTGTGAATCATGAAATGAATCATGCATTAAATCATGAAATGAATCATGAATCATGAATTGAATCATAATTCATTAATCATGAATTGAATCATGAATCATGAAACTAAATCATGAATCAAGAATCATGAATCATGAATCAAGAATCATGAATCATGAATTGAATCATAAATCATGATTGAATCATGAATCATGAATTGAATCATGAATTAAATCATGAATCAAATCATGAATCATGAATCATGAATCATGAATTGAATCATGAATTAAATCATGAATCAAATCATGAATCATGAATCATGAATTGAATCATGAATCATGAATTGAATCATGAATCATGAATTGAATCATGAATTGAATCATGAATTGAATCATGAATCGTGAATCATGAATTGAATCGTGAATCATGAATTGAATCATGAATCATGAATTGAATCATGAATTGAATCATGAATCATGAACTAAATCATGAATCAAGATTCATAAATCATGAATTTAAATCATGAATCATGAATCATGAATTGAATCATGAATCATGAATCATGAATTGAATCATGAATCATGAATCATGAATTGAATCATGAATGATGAATCATGAATTATGAATTGAATCATGAATCATAAAACGAATCATGAATCATGAATTGAATCATGAATTGAATCATAATTTATGAATTGAATCATGAATCATGAATCATGAATTGAATCATGAATCATGAACTAAATCATGAATCAAAAATCATGAATCATGAATCAAGAATCATGAATCATGAATCATGAATTGAATCATAAATCATGAATTGAATCATGAATCATGAATTGAATCATGAATTAAATCATGATTCAAATCATGAATCATTAATCATGAATCATGAATTGAATCATGAATTAAATCATGAATTGAATCATGAATTAAATCATGAATCGAATCATGAATCATGAATCATGAATTGAATCATGAATCATGAATTGAATCATGAATTGAATCATGAATCGTGAATCATGAATTGAATCGTGAATCATGAATTGAATCATGAATCATGAATTGAATCATGAATCATGAACTAAATCATGAATCAAGATTCATGAATCATGAATTTAAATCATGAATCATGAATTGAATCATGAATCATGAATTGAATCATGAATCATGAATCATGAATTGAATCATGAATGATGAATCATGAATTATGAATTGAATCATGAATCATGAAACGAATCATGAATCATGAATTGAATCATGAATTGAATCATAATTTATGAATTGAATCATGAATCATGAATCATGAATTGAATCATGAATCATGAATTATGAATGGAATCATGAATCATGAATGGAATCATGAATCATGAATAGAATCATGAATCATGAATCGAATCATGAATCATGAATTGAATCATGAATTCAATAATGAATCATGAAATGAATCATGAATCGAATCATGAATCATGAATCGAATCATGAATTCAATTATGAATCATGAATCGAATCATGAATCATGAATTGAATCATGAATCATGAATCATGAATTGAATCATGAATCAAATCATGAATTGTGAATCATGAATTGAATCATGAATCATGAATTGAATCATGAATTGAATCATGAATTGAATCATGAATCGTGAATCATGAATTGAATCATGAATCATGAATTGAATCATGAATTGAATCATGAATTGTGAATCATGAAATAAATCATTAATAATTCATGAAATGAATCATGAATCATGAATTGAATCATAAATCATTAAGCATGAATTGAATCATGAATCATGAACTAAATCATGAATCATGAATCATGAATCAAATCACGAATCATGAATCATGAATTGAATCATGAATCATGAATTGAATCATGAATCATGAATCATGAATTGAATCATTAAATGAATCATGAATTAAATCATGAATCATGAATCGAATCATGAATCATGAATTGAATCATATATCATGAATCATGAATCATGAATCCAATCATGAATCATGAATCATGAATTGAATCATGAATCATAATTTGAATCATGAATTGAATCATGAATCATTAATCATGAATTGAATCATGAATCATGAACTAAATCATGAATTGAAATATGAAGCATGAATCATGAAACGAATCATGAATCATGAATCAAATCATGAATCAAGAATCATGAATCATGAGTCATGAATCGAATCATTAATCATGAATCATGAATTAAATCATGAATCATTAATCATGAATTGAATCATGAATCATGAATCGAATCATGAATCATGAATTGAATCATGAATCATGAATCATGAATCATGAATTGAATCATGAATTGAATCATGAATCATGAATCATGAATTGAATTATGAATCATGATTTAAATCATGAATCATTAATTGAATCATGAATCATTAATTGAATCAAGAATCATGAATCGAATCATGAATCATGAATCGAATCATGAATTGAATCATGAATCATGAATCATTAATTGAATCATGAATCATGAATCGAATCATGAATCATGAATCAAATCATGAATTGAATCATGAATTATGAATCATGAAATGAATCATGAATCATTAATCGAATCATGAATCATGAATTGAATCATGAATTGAATCATGAATCGAATCATGAACCATGAATCATGAATTGAATTATGAATCATGAATTGAATCATGAATTGAATCATGAATCATGAATCGAATCATGAATCAGGAATTGAATCATGAATTATGAATCATGAATCATGAATCGAATCATAAATTATGAATCATGAATTGAATCATGAATCATGAACTGAATCATGAATTGAATCATGAATCATGAATCATGAAATGAATCATGAATCATGAATTGAATCATGAATCGAATCATGAATCATGAATCGAATCATGAATCATGCATTGAATCATGAATCATGAATTGAATCATGAATCATGAATCATGAATCGAATCATAAATCATGAATTGAATCATGAATCATGAATCATGAATTGAATCATGAATAATGAATTGAATCATGAATCATGAATCATGAAATGAATCATGAATCATGAAATGAATCATGAATCATTAATTGAATCATGAATCATGAATCCTGAATCTTAATTTGAATCATAAATCATGAATCATGAATTGAATCATGAATCATGAACTGAATCATAAATTGAATCATGAATCATGAAATGAATCATGAATCATGAATCATGAATTGAATCATGAATCATGAATCGAATCATGAATCATGAATTGAATCATATATCATGAATCATGAAATGAATCATGAATTAAATCATGAAATGAATAATGAATCATGAATTAAATCATAAATCATGAATCATGAATCAAATCATGAATCAAGAATCATGAATCATGAGTCATGAATCGAATCATGAATCATGAATTGAATCATGAATCATGAATCATGAATGGAATCATGAATCATGAATCGAATCATGAATTGAATCATGAATTGAATTATGAATCATGAAATAAATCATGAATCATGAATTGAATCATGAATCATGAATTGAATCATGATTCATGAATCATGAATTGAATCATGAATTGAATCATGAATCATGAATCATAATTTGAATTATGAATCATGATTTAAATCATGAATCATTAATTGAATCATGAATCATGAATCGAATCATGAATCATGAATCGAATCATGAATTGAATCATGAATTATGAATCATGAAATGAATCATGAATCATTAATCAAATCATGAATCATGAATTGAATCATGATTTAAATCATGAATCATTAATTGAATCATGAATCATGAATCATGAAATGAATCATGAATCATTAATCGAATCATGAATCATGAATTGAATCATGAATTGAATCATGAATCGAATCATGAACCATGAATCATGAATTGAATTATGAATCATGAATTGAATCATGAATTGAATCATGAATCATGAATCATGAAATGAATCAGGAATTGAATCATGAATTATGAATCATGAATCATGAGTCATGAATCGAATCATAAATCATGAATCATGAATTGAATCATGAATCATGAACTGAATCATGAATTGAATCATGAATCATGAATCATGAAATGAATCATGAATCATGAATTGAATCATGAATCAAATCATGAATCATGAATCGAATCATGAATCATGCATTGAATCATGAATCATGAACTGAATCATGAATCATGAATCGAATCATAAATCATGAATTGAATCATGAATCATGAATTGAATCATGAATCAGGAATTCAATCATAAATCATTAATCATGAAATGAATCATGAATTATGAACTAAATCATGAATTGAATCATAAATCATGAATCATGAAACGAATCATAAATCATGAATCAAATCATGAATCATGAATCAAATCATGAATCATGCATCATGAATTGAATCATGAATCATGAATCATGAATTGAATCATGAATCATGAATCGAATCATGAATCAGGAATTAAAGCATGAATCATGAATCATGAATCATCAATCATGAATCGAATCATGAATCATGAATCATGAATTAAATCATGAATCATGAACTGAATCATAATTTGAATCATGAATCATGAAATGAATCATGAATCATGAATCATGAATCATGAATTAAATCATGAATCATGAACTGAATCATAATTTGAATCATGAATCATGAAATGAATCATGAATCATGAATTGAATCATGAATTGAATCATAAATCATGAATCGAATCATGAATCATGAATTGAATCATGAATCATGACTTGATGATGCATGAAATGAATCATGAATTGAATCATGAATCATGAAACGAATCATGAATCGAATCATGAATCATGAATTGAATCATGAATTATGAATCATGAATCATGAATCAAATTATGAATCATGAATCATGAATTATGAATCATGAATCATGAATTGAATCATGAATTGTGAATCATGAAATGAATCATGCATTAAATCATGAAATGAATCATGAATCATGAATTGAATCATAATTCATTAATCATGAATTGAATCATGAATCATGAACTAAATCATGAATCAAGAATCATGAATCATGAATCAAGAATCATGAATCATGAATCATGAATTGAATCATAAATCATGAATTGAATCATGAATCATGAATTGAATCATGAATTAAATCATGAATCAAATCATGAATCATGAATCATGAATCATGAATTGAATCATGAATTAAATCATGAATCAAATCATGAATCATGAATCATGAATTGAATCATGAATCATGAATTGAATCATGAATCATGAATTGAATCATGAATTGAATCATGAATCGTGAATCATGAATTGAATCGTGAATCATGAATTGAATCATGAATCATGAATTGAATCATGAATTGAATCATGAATCATGAACTAAATCATGAATCAAGATTCATGAATCATGAATTTAAATCATGAATCATGAATCATGAATTGAATCATGAATCATGAATCATGAATTGAATCATGAATCATGAATCATGAATTGAATCATGAATCATGAATCATGAATTATGAATTGAATCATGAATCATAAAACGAATCATGAATCATGAATTGAATCATGAATTGAATCATAATTTATGAATTGAATCATGAATCATGAATCATGAATTAAATCATGAATCATGAATTATGAATGGAATCATGAATCATGAATGGAATCATGAATCATGACTAGAATCATGAATCATGAATCGAATCATGAATCATGAATTGAATCATGAATTGAATAATGAATCATGAAATGAATCATGAATCGAATCATGAATCATGAATCGAATCATGAATTGAATTATGAATCATGAATCGAATCATGAATCATGAATTGAATCATGAATCATGAATCATGAATTGAATCATGAATCAAATCATGAATCGTGAATCATGAATTGAATCATGAATCATGAATTGAATCATGAATTGAATCATGAATCGTGAATCATGAATTGAATCATGAATCATGAATTGAATCATGAATTGAATCATGAATCGTGAATCATGAAATAAATAATTAATAATTCATGAAATGAATCATGAATCATGAATTGAATCATAAATCATTAAGCATGAATTGAATCATGAATCATGAACTAAATCATGAATCATGAATCATGAATCAAATCATGAATCATGAATCATGAATTGAATCATGAATCATGAATCATGAATTGAATCATAAATCATTAAGCATGAATTGAATCATGAATCATGAACTAAATCATGAATCATGAATCATGAATCAAATCATGAATCATGAATCATGAATTGAATCATGAATCATGAATCATGAATTGAATCATTAAATGAATCATGAATTAAATCATGAATCATGAATCGAATCATGAATCATGAATCATGAATTGAGTCATGAATCATAATTTGAATCATGAATTGAATCATGAATCATTAATCATGAATTGAATCATGAATCATGAACTAAATCATGAATTGAATCATGAATCATGAATCATGAAACGAATCATGAATCATGAATCAAATCATGAATCAAGAATCATGAATCATGAGTCATGAATCGAATCATGAATCATGAATCATGAATTGAATCATGAATCATGAATGGAATCATGAATCATGAATCGAATCATGAATCATGAATTGAATCATGAATCATGAATCATGAATCATGAATTGAATCAAGAATTGAATCATGAATCATGAATCATGAATTGAATTATGAATCATGATTTAAATCACGAATCATTAATTGAATCATGAATCATGAATCGAATCATGAATCATGAATCGAATCATGAATTGAATCATGAATCATGAATCATGAATCATTAATTGAATCATGAATCATGAATCGAATCATGAATCATGAATCGAATCATGAATTGAATCATGAATTATGAATCATGAAATGAATCATGAATCATGAAATGAATCATGAATCATTAATCGAATCATGAATCATGAATTGAATCATGAATTGAATCATGAATCGAATCATGAACCATGAATCATGAATTGAATTATGAATCATGAATTGAATCATGAATTGAATCATGAATCAGGAATTGAATCATGAATTATGAATCATGAATCATGAATCGAATCATAAATTATGAATCATGAATTAAATCATGAATCATGAACTGAATCATGAATTGAATCATGAATCATGAATCATGAAATGAATCATGAATCATGAATTGAATCATGAATCGAATCATGAATCATGAATCGAATCATGAATCATGCATTGAATCATGAATCATGAATTGAATCATGAATCATGAATCATGAATTGAATCATGAATCAAATCATGAATCGTGAATCATGAATTGAATCATGAATCATGAATTGAATCATGAATTGAATCATGAATCGTGAATCATGAATTGAATCATGAATCATGAATTGAATCATGAATTGAATCATGAATCGTGAATCATGAAATAAATAATTAATAATTCATGAAATGAATCATGAATCATGAATTGAATCATAAATCATTAAGCATGAATTGAATCATGAATCATGAACTAAATCATGAATCATGAATCATGAATCAAATCATGAATCATGAACCATGAATTGAATCATGAATCATGAATCATGAATTGAATCATAAATCATTAAGCATGAATTGAATCATGAATCATGAACTAAATCATGAATCATGAATCATGAATCAAATCATGAATCATGAATCATGAATTGAATCATGAATCATGAATCATGAATTGAATCATTAAATGAATCATGAATTAAATCATGAATCATGAATCGAATCATGAATCATGAATCATGAATTGAGTCATGAATCATAATTTGAATCATGAATTGAATCATGAATCATTAATCATGAATTGAATCATGAATCATGAACTAAATCATGAATTGAATCATGAATCATGAATCATGAAACGAATCATGAATCATGAATCAAATCATGAATCAAGAATCATGAATCATGAGTCATGAATCGAATCATGAATCATGAATCATGAATTGAATCATGAATCATGAATGGAATCATGAATCATGAATCGAATCATGAATCATGAATTGAATCATGAATCATGAATCATGAATCATGAATTGAATCAAGAATTGAATCATGAATCATGAATCATGAATTGAATTATGAATCATGATTTAAATCACGAATCATTAATTGAATCATGAATCATGAATCGAATCATGAATCATGAATCGAATCATGAATTGAATCATGAATCATGAATCATGAATCATTAATTGAATCATGAATCATGAATCGAATCATGAATCATGAATCGAATCATGAATTGAATCATGAATTATGAATCATGAAATGAATCATGAATCATTAATCGAATCATGAATCATGAATTGAATCATGAATTGAATCATGAATCGAATCATGAACCATGAATCATGAATTGAATTATGAATCATGAATTGAATCATGAATTGAATCATGAATCAGGAATTGAATCATGAATTATGAATCATGAATCATGAATCGAATCATAAATTATGAATCATGAATTAAATCATGAATCATGAACTGAATCATGAATTGAATCATGAATCATGAATCATGAAATGAATCATGAATCATGAATTGAATCATGAATCGAATCATGAATCATGAATCGAATCATGAATCATGCATTGAATCATGAATCATGAATTGAATCATGAATCATGAATCATGAATTGAATAATGAATCATGAATTGAATCATGAATCATGAATCATGAAATGAATCATGAATCATGAAATGAATCATGAATCATGAATTGAATCATGAATCATGAATCGAATCATGAATCATGAATCGAATCATGAATCATGAATTGAATCATTAATCATAAATTGAATCATGAATCATGAATTGAATCATGAATCATGAAATAAATCATGAATTGAATCATGAATTGAATCATGAATCATGAAATAAATCATGAATTGAATCATGATTAATGAATTGAATCATGAATCATGAATCATGAAATGAATCATGAATCATGAATTGAATCATGAATCATGAATCGAATCATGAATCATGAATCGAATCATGAATCATGAATTGAATCATGAATCATGAATTGAATCATGAATTGAATTATGAATTGAATTATTAATTGAATCATGAATTATGAATCATGAAATAAATCATGAATCGAATCATGAATTGAATCATGAATCATGAATTGAATCATGAATTATGAATCATGAATTAAATCATGAATCATAAATCGACTCATGAATCATGAATTAAATCATGAATCTTCAATCGAATCATGAATCATGGATTAAATCATGAATCTTGAATCGAATCATGAATCGAATCATAAATCATGAATTGAATCATGGATTGAATCATGAATCATGAATCATGAAATGAATCATGAATTTAATCATGAAATGAATTATGAATCATTAATTGAATCATGAATCATGAATCCTGAATCTTAATTTGAATCATAAATCATGAATCATGAATTGAATCATGAATCATGAACTGAATCATAAATTGAATCATGAATCATGAAATGAATCATGAATCATGAATTGAATCATGAATCATGAATCGAATCATGAATCATGAATCGAATCATGAATCATGAATCATGAATTGAATCATTAAATGAATCATGAATTGAATCATGAATCATGAATCCAATCATGAATCATGAATCATGAATTGAATCATGAATCATGAATTGAATCATGAATTGAATCATGAATCATGAATCATGAAATGAATCATGAATTAAATCATGAAATGAATAATGAATCATGAAT
Source organism: Mixophyes fleayi (assembly GCF_038048845.1). NCBI lineage: Eukaryota > Metazoa > Chordata > Amphibia > Anura > Limnodynastidae > Mixophyes > Mixophyes fleayi. Next base: position 13,203 of record NW_027448307.1, read on the forward strand.
TGAATCATAAATCATTAATCATGAATTGAATCATGAATCATGAACTAAATCATTAATTGAATCATGAATCATGAATCATGAAACGAATCATGAATCATGAATCAAATCATGAATCAAGAATCATGAATCATGAGTCATGAATCGAATCATGAATCATGAATCATGAATTGAATCATGAATCATGAATCATGAATGGAATCATGAATCATGAATCGAATCATGAATTGAATCATGAATTGAATTATGAATCATGAAATAAATCATGAATCATGAATTGAATCATGAATCATGAATTGAATCATGAATCATGAATCATGAATTGAATCATGAATTGAATCATGAATCATGAATCATGAATTGAATTATGAATCATGACTTAAATCATGAATCATTAATTGAATCATGAATCATGAATCGAATCATGAATCATGAATCGAATCATGAATTGAATCATGAATTATGAATCATGAAATGAATCATGAATCATTAATCGAATCATGAATCATGAATTGAATTATGAATTGAATCATGAATCATGAATCATGAATTGAATCATGAATCATGATTTAAATCATGAATCATTAATTGAATCATGAATCATGAATCGAATCATGAATTGAATCATGAATTATGAATCATGAAATGAATCATGAATCATTAATCGAATCATGAATCATGAATTGAATCATGAATTGAATCATGAATCGAATCATGAACCATGAATCATGAATTGAATTATGAATCATGAATTGAATCATGAATTGAATCATGAATCGAATCATGAATCAGGAATTGAATCATGAATTATGAATCATGAATCATGAATCATGAATCGAATCATAAATCATGAATCATGAATTGAATCATGAATCATGAACTGAATCATGAATTGAATCATGAATCATGAATCATGAAATGAATCATGAATCATGAATTGAATCATGAATCGAATCAAGAATCATGAATCGAATCATGAATCATGCATTGAATCATGAATCATGAATTGAATCATGAATCATGAATCGAATCATATATCATGAATTGAATCATGAATCATGAATTCAATCATGAATTCAATCATGAATCATAAATCATGAAATGAATCATGAATTAAATCATAAAATGAATCATGAATCATGAATTGAATCATAAATCATTAATCATGAATTGAATTATGAATTATGAACTAAATCATGAATTGAATCATAAATCATGAATCATGAAACGAATCATAAATCATGAATCAAATCATGAATCATGAATTGAATCATGAATCATGACTTGATGATGCATGAAATGAATCATGAATTGAATCATGAATCATGAAACGAATCATGAATCAAATAATGAATCATGAATTGAATCATGAATTATGAATCAAATTATGAATCATGAATCATGAATTGAATCATGAATCATGAATTGAATCATGAATTGAATCATGAATTGTGAATCATGAAATGAATCATGCATTAAATCATGAAATGAATCATGAATCATGAATTGAATCATAAATCATTAATCATGAATTGAATCATGTAACATGAACTAAATCATGAATCATGAATTGAATCATGAATCATTAATCATGAATTGAATCATGAATCATGAGTCATGAATTATGAATTGAATCATGAATCATGAAACGAATCATGAATCATGAATTGAATCATGAATTGAATCATGATTTATAAATCGAATCATGAATCATGAATCGAATCATGAATCATGAATCATGAATTGAATCATGAATCATGAATGGAATCATGAATCATGAATCGAATCATGAATCATGAATCAAATCATGAATCATGAATTGAATCATGAATTGAATAATGAATCATGAATGGAATCATGAATCATGAATCAAATCATGAATCATGAATTGAATCATGAATCATGAATTGAATCATGAATCATGAATTGAATCATGAATTGAATCATGAATTGAATCATGAATCGTGAATCATGAAATGAATCATGAATTAAATCATGAAATGAATCATGAATCATGAATTGAATTATAAATCATTGATCATGAATTGAATCATGAATCATGAACTAAATCATGAATCAAGAATCATGAATCATGAATCAAATCATGAATCATGAATCATGAATTGAATCATGAATCATGAATCATGAATTGTATCATGAATCATGAATCATGTATTTTGAATTGAATCATGAATCATGAAACGAATCATGAATCATGAATTGAATCATGATTTATGAATCGAATCATGAATCATGAATCGAATCATGAATCATGAATCATGAATTGAATCATGAATCATGAATCATGAATGGAATCATGAATCATGAATCGAATCATGAATCATGAATCGAATCATGAATCATGAATTGAATAATGAATTGAATAATGAATCATGAAATGAATCATGAATCATGAATTGAATCATGAATCATGAATCATGAATTGAATCATGAATCATGAAATAAATCATGAATTGAATCATGAATCATGAATTGAATCATGAATTGAATCATGAATTAAATCATGAATCGAATCATGAATTGAATCATGAATCATGAATTGAATCATGAATTGAATCATGAATTAAATCATGAATCGAATCATGAATTGAATCATGAATCATGAATTGAATCATGAATCATGGATCATGAATTGAATCATGAATCATGAATTAAATTATGAATCATGAATCGAAGCATGAATCTTGAATTGAATCATGAATCATGAATTGAATCATGAATTGAATCATGAATTGAATCATGAATCGTGAATCATGAAATGAATCATGAATTAAATCATGAAATGAATCATGAATCATGAATTGAATTATAAATCATTGATCATGAATTGAATCATGAATCATGAACTAAATCATGAATCAAGAATCATGAATCATGAATCAAATCATGAATCATGAATCATGAATTGAATCAAGAATCATGAATCATGAATCAAATCATGAATCATGAATCATGAATTGAATCATGAATCGTGAATCATGAATTGAATCGTGAATCATGAATTGAATCATGAATCATGAATTGAATCATGAATTGAATCATGAATCATGAACTAAATCATGAATCAAGATTCATGAATCATGAATTTAAATCATGAATCATGAATCATGAATTGAATCATGAATCATGAATCATGAATTGAATCATGAATCATGAATCATGAATTGAATCATGAATCATGAATCATGAATTATGAATTGAATCATGAATCATAAAACGAATCATGAATCATGAATTGAATCATGAATTGAATCATAATTTATGAATTGAATCATGAATCATGAATCATGAATTAAATCATGAATCATGAATTATGAATGGAATCATGAATCATGAATGGAATCATGAATCATGACTAGAATCATGAATCATGAATCGAATCATGAATCATGAATTGAATCATGAATTGAATAATGAATCATGAAATGAATCATGAATCGAATCATGAATCATGAATCGAATCATGAATTGAATTATGAATCATGAATCGAATCATGAATCATGAATTGAATCATGAATCATGAATCATGAATTGAATCATGAATCAAATCATGAATCGTGAATCATGAATTGAATCATGAATCATGAATTGAATCATGAATTGAATCATGAATCGTGAATCATGAATTGAATCATGAATCATGAATTGAATCATGAATTGAATCATGAATCGTGAATCATGAAATAAATAATTAATAATTCATGAAATGAATCATGAATCATGAATTGAATCATAAATCATTAAGCATGAATTGAATCATGAATCATGAACTAAATCATGAATCATGAATCATGAATCAAATCATGAATCATGAATCATGAATTGAATCATGAATCATGAATCATGAATTGAATCATAAATCATTAAGCATGAATTGAATCATGAATCATGAACTAAATCATGAATCATGAATCATGAATCAAATCATGAATCATGAATCATGAATTGAATCATGAATCATGAATCATGAATTGAATCATTAAATGAATCATGAATTAAATCATGAATCATGAATCGAATCATGAATCATGAATCATGAATTGAGTCATGAATCATAATTTGAATCATGAATTGAATCATGAATCATTAATCATGAATTGAATCATGAATCATGAACTAAATCATGAATTGAATCATGAATCATGAATCATGAAACGAATCATGAATCATGAATCAAATCATGAATCAAGAATCATGAATCATGAGTCATGAATCGAATCATGAATCATGAATCATGAATTGAATCATGAATCATGAATGGAATCATGAATCATGAATCGAATCATGAATCATGAATTGAATCATGAATCATGAATCATGAATCATGAATTGAATCAAGAATTGAATCATGAATCATGAATCATGAATTGAATTATGAATCATGATTTAAATCACGAATCATTAATTGAATCATGAATCATGAATCGAATCATGAATCATGAATCGAATCATGAATTGAATCATGAATCATGAATCATGAATCATTAATTGAATCATGAATCATGAATCGAATCATGAATCATGAATCGAATCATGAATTGAATCATGAATTATGAATCATGAAATGAATCATGAATCATTAATCGAATCATGAATCATGAATTGAATCATGAATTGAATCATGAATCGAATCATGAACCATGAATCATGAATTGAATTATGAATCATGAATTGAATCATGAATTGAATCATGAATCAGGAATTGAATCATGAATTATGAATCATGAATCATGAATCGAATCATAAATTATGAATCATGAATTAAATCATGAATCATGAACTGAATCATGAATTGAATCATGAATCATGAATCATGAAATGAATCATGAATCATGAATTGAATCATGAATCGAATCATGAATCATGAATCGAATCATGAATCATGCATTGAATCATGAATCATGAATTGAATCATGAATCATGAATCATGAATTGAATAATGAATCATGAATTGAATCATGAATCATGAATCATGAAATGAATCATGAATCATGAAATGAATCATGAATCATGAATTGAATCATGAATCATGAATCGAATCATGAATCATGAATCGAATCATGAATCATGAATTGAATCATTAATCATAAATTGAATCATGAATCATGAATTGAATCATGAATCATGAAATAAATCATGAATTGAATCATGAATTGAATCATGAATCATGAAATAAATCATGAATTGAATCATGATTAATGAATTGAATCATGAATCATGAATCATGAAATGAATCATGAATCATGAATTGAATCATGAATCATGAATCGAATCATGAATCATGAATCGAATCATGAATCATGAATTGAATCATGAATCATGAATTGAATCATGAATTGAATTATGAATTGAATTATTAATTGAATCATGAATTATGAATCATGAAATAAATCATGAATCGAATCATGAATTGAATCATGAATCATGAATTGAATCATGAATTATGAATCATGAATTAAATCATGAATCATAAATCGACTCATGAATCATGAATTAAATCATGAATCTTCAATCGAATCATGAATCATGGATTAAATCATGAATCTTGAATCGAATCATGAATCGAATCATAAATCATGAATTGAATCATGGATTGAATCATGAATCATGAATCATGAAATGAATCATGAATTTAATCATGAAATGAATTATGAATCATTAATTGAATCATGAATCATGAATCCTGAATCTTAATTTGAATCATAAATCATGAATCATGAATTGAATCATGAATCATGAACTGAATCATAAATTGAATCATGAATCATGAAATGAATCATGAATCATGAATTGAATCATGAATCATGAATCGAATCATGAATCATGAATCGAATCATGAATCATGAATCATGAATTGAATCATTAAATGAATCATGAATTGAATCATGAATCATGAATCCAATCATGAATCATGAATCATGAATTGAATCATGAATCATGAATTGAATCATGAATTGAATCATGAATCATGAATCATGAAATGAATCATGAATTAAATCATGAAATGAATAATGAATCATGAATTGAATCATAAATCATTAATCATGAATTGAATCATGAATCATGAACTAAATCATTAATTGAATCATGAATCATGAATCATGAAACGAATCATGAATCATGAATCAAATCATGAATCAAGAATCATGAATCATGAGTCATGAATCGAATCATGAATCATGAATCATGAATTGAATCATGAATCATGAATCATGAATGGAATCATGAATCATGAATCGAATCATGAATTGAATCATGAATTGAATTATGAATCATGAAATAAATCATGAATCATGAATTGAATCATGAATCATGAATTGAATCATGAATCATGAATCATGAATTGAATCATGAATTGAATCATGAATCATGAATCATGAATTGAATTATGAATCATGACTTAAATCATGAATCATTAATTGAATCATGAATCATGAATCGAATCATGAATCATGAATCGAATCATGAATTGAATCATGAATTATGAATCATGAAATGAATCATGAATCATTAATCGAATCATGAATCATGAATTGAATTATGAATTGAATCATGAATCATGAATCATGAATTGAATCATGAATCATGATTTAAATCATGAATCATTAATTGAATCATGAATCATGAATCGAATCATGAATTGAATCATGAATTATGAATCATGAAATGAATCATGAATCATTAATCGAATCATGAATCATGAATTGAATCATGAATTGAATCATGAATCGAATCATGAACCATGAATCATGAATTGAATTATGAATCATGAATTGAATCATGAATTGAATCATGAATCGAATCATGAATCAGGAATTGAATCATGAATTATGAATCATGAATCATGAATCATGAATCGAATCATAAATCATGAATCATGAATTGAATCATGAATCATGAACTGAATCATGAATTGAATCATGAATCATGAATCATGAAATGAATCATGAATCATGAATTGAATCATGAATCGAATCAAGAATCATGAATCGAATCATGAATCATGCATTGAATCATGAATCATGAATTGAATCATGAATCATGAATCGAATCATATATCATGAATTGAATCATGAATCATGAATTCAATCATGAATTCAATCATGAATCATAAATCATGAAATGAATCATGAATTAAATCATAAAATGAATCATGAATCATGAATTGAATCATAAATCATTAATCATGAATTGAATTATGAATTATGAACTAAATCATGAATTGAATCATAAATCATGAATCATGAAACGAATCATAAATCATGAATCAAATCATGAATCATGAATTGAATCATGAATCATGACTTGATGATGCATGAAATGAATCATGAATTGAATCATGAATCATGAAACGAATCATGAATCAAATAATGAATCATGAATTGAATCATGAATTATGAATCATGAATCATGAATCAAATTATGAATCATGAATCATGAATTGAATCATGAATCATGAATTGAATCATGAATTGAATCATGAATTGTGAATCATGAAATGAATCATGCATTAAATCATGAAATGAATCATGAATCATGAATTGAATCATAAATCATTAATCATGAATTGAATCATGTAACATGAACTAAATCATGAATCATGAATTGAATCATGAATCATTAATCATGAATTGAATCATGAATCATGAGTCATGAATTATGAATTGAATCATGAATCATGAAACGAATCATGAATCATGAATTGAATCATGAATTGAATCATGATTTATAAATCGAATCATGAATCATGAATCGAATCATGAATCATGAATCATGAATTGAATCATGAATCATGAATGGAATCATGAATCATGAATCGAATCATGAATCATGAATCAAATCATGAATCATGAATTGAATCATGAATTGAATAATGAATCATGAATGGAATCATGAATCATGAATCAAATCATGAATCATGAATTGAATCATGAATCATGAATTGAATCATGAATCATGAATCATTAATTGAATCATGAATCATGAAATAAATCATGAATTGAATCATGAATTGAATCATGAATCATGAATTAAATCATGAATTGAATCATGAATTGAATCATGAATCATGAATTGAATCATGAATCATGAATTGAATCATAAATCATGAATTGAATCATGAATCATGAATCATGAATCGAATCATGAATCATGCATTGTATCATGAATCATGAATCATGAATTAAATCATGAATCAAATCATGAATCATGAATCATGAATTGAATCATGAATCATGAATTGAATCATGAATTGAATCATGAATCGTGAATCATGAATTGAATCATGAATCATGAATTGAATCATGAATTGAATCATGAATCATGAACTAAATCATGAATCAAGATTCATGTATCATGAATTTAAATCATGAATCATGAATCATAAATTGAATCATGAATCATGAATCATGAATTGAATCATGAATCATGAAACGAATCATGAATTGAATCATGAATTGAATCATGAATCATGAATTGAATCATGAATTGAATCATGAATTGAATCATGAATCATGAATTGAATCATGAATCAGGAATTCAATCATAAATCATTAATCATGAAATGAATCATGAATTATGAACTAAATCATGAATTGAATCATAAATCATGAATCATGAAACGAATCATAAATCATGAATCAAATCATGAATCATGAATCAAATCATGAATCATGCATCATGAATTGAATCATGAATCATGAATCATGAATTGAATCATGAATCATGAATCGAATCATGAATCAGGAATTAAAGCATGAATCATGCATCATGAATCGAATCATGAATCATCAATCATGAATTAAATCATGAATCATGAACTGAATCATAATTTGAATCATGAATCATGAAATGAATCATGAATCATGAATTGAATCATGAATTGAATCATAAATCATGAATCGAATCATGAATCATGAATTGAATCATGAATCATGACTTGATGATGCATGAAATGAATCATGAATTGAATCATGAATCATGAAACGAATCATGAATCGAATCATGAATCATGAATTGAATCATGAATTATGAATCATGAATCATGAATCAAATTATGAATCATGAATCATGAATTATGAATCATGAATCATGAATTGAATCATGAATTGTGAATCATGAAATGAATCATGCATTAAATCATGAAATGAATCATGATTCATGAATTGAATCATAATTCATTAATCATGAATTGAATCATGAGTCATGAACTAAATCATGAATCAAGAATCATGAATCATGAATCAAGAATCATGAATCATGAATCATGAATTGAATCATAAATCATGAATTGAATCATGAATCATGAATTGAATCATGAATTAAATCATGAATCAAATCATGAATCATGAATCATGAATCATGAATTGAATCATGAATTAAATCATGAATCAAATCATGAATCATGAATCATGAATTGAATCATGAATCATGAATTGAATCATGAATCATGAATTGAATCATGAATTGAATCATGAATCGTGAATCATGAATTGAATCGTGAATCATGAATTGAATCATGAATCATGAATTGAATCATGAATTGAATCATGAATCATGAACTAAATCATGAATCAAGATTTATGAATCATGAATTTAAATCATGAATCATGAATCATGAATTGAATCATGAATCATGAATCATGAATTGAATCATGAATCATGAATCATGAATTGAATTATGAATCATGAATCATGAATTATGAATTGAATCATGAATCATAAAACGAATCATGAATCATGAATTGAATCATGAATTGAATCATAATTTATGAATTGAATCATGAATCATGAATCATGAATTGAATCATGAATCATGAATTATGAATGGAATCATGAATCATGAATGGAATCATGAATCATGACTAGAATCATGAATCATGAATCGAATCATGAATCATGAATTGAATAATGAATCATGAAATGAATCATGAATCGAATCATGAATCATGAATCGAATCATGAATTGAATTATGAATCATGAATCGAATCATGAATCATGAATTGAATCATGAATCATGAATCATGAATTGAATCATGAATCAAATCATGAATCGTGAATCATGAATTGAATCATGAATCATGAATTGAATCATGAATTGAATCATGAATCGTGAATCATGAATTGAATCATGAATCATGAATTGAATCATGAATTGAATCATGAATCGTGAATCATGAAATAAATAATTATTAATTCATGAAATGAATCATGAATCATGAATTGAATCATAAATCATTAAGCATGAATTGAATCATGAATCATGAACTAAATCATGAATCATGAATCATGAATCAAATCATGAATCATGAATCATGAATTGAATCATGAATCATGAATCATGAATTGAATCATAAATCATTAAGCATGAATTGAATCATGAATCATGAACTAAATCATGAATCATGAATCATGAATCAAATCATGAATCATGAATCATGAATTGAATCAAGAATCATGAATCATGAATTGAATCATTAAATGAATCATGAATTAAATCATGAATCATGAATCGAATCATGAATCATGAATTGAGTCATGAATCATAATTTGAATCATGAATTGAATCATGAATCATGAATCATGAAACGAATCATGAATCATGAATCAAATCATGAATCAAGAATCATGAATCATGAGTCATGAATCGAATCATGAATCATGAATTGAATCATGAATCATGAATGGAATCATGAATCATGAATCGAATCATGAATCATGAATTGAATCATGAATCATGAATCATGAATCATGAATTGAATCAAGAATTGAATCATGAATCATGAATTGAATTATGAATCATGATTTAAATCATGAATCATTAATTGAATCATGAATCATGAATCGAATCATGAATCATGAATCGAATCATGAATTGAATCATGAATCATGAATCATGAATCATTAATTGAATCATGAATCATGAATCGAATCATGAATCATGAATCGAATCATGAATTGAATCATGAATTATGAATCATGAAATGAATCATGAATCATTAATCGAATCATGAATCATGAATTGAATCATGAATTGAATCATGAATCGAATCATGAACCATGAATCATGAATTGAATTATGAATCATGAATTGAATCATGAATTGAATCATGAATCAGGAATTGAATCATGAATTATGAATCATGAATCATGAATCATGAATCGAATCATAAATTATGAATCATGAATTAAATCATGAATCATGAACTGAATCATGAATTGAATCATGAATCATGAATCATGAAATGAATCATGAATCATGAATTGAATCATGAATCGAATCATGAATCATGAATCGAATCATAAATCATGCATTGAATCATGAATCATGAATTGAATCATGAATCATGAATCATGAATTGAATAATGAATCATGAATTGAATCATGAATCATGAATCATGAAATGAATCATGAATCATGAAATGAATCATGAATCATGAATTGAATCATGAATCATGAATCATGAATTGAATCATTAATCATAAATTGAATCATGAATCATGAATTGAATCATGAATCATGAAATAAATCATGAATTGAATCATGAATTGAATCATGAATCATGAAATAAATCATGAATTGAATCATGAATTGAATCATGATTAATGAATTGAATCATGAATCATGAATCATGAAATGAATCATGAATCATGAATTGAATCATGAATCATGAATCGAATCATGAATCATGAATCGAATCATGAATCATGAATTGAATCATGAATCATGAATTGAATCATGAATCATGAATCATGAATCATGAATCATGAAATAAATCATGAATTGAATTATGAATTGAATCATGAATTATGAATCATGAAATAAATCATGAATCGAATCATGAATTGAATCATGAATCATGAATTGAATCATGAATTATGAATCATGAATTAAATCATGAATCATAAATCGACTCATGAATCATGAATTAAATCATGAATCTTCAATCGAATCATGAATCATGGATTAAATCATGAATCTTGAATCGAATCATGAATCGAATCATAAATCATGAATTGAATCATGGATTGAATCATGAATCATGAATCATGAAATGAATCATGAATTTAATCATGAAATGAATTATGAATCATTAATTGAATCATGAATCATGAATCCTGAATCTTAATTTGAATCATAAATCATGAATCATGAATTGAATCATGAATCATGAACTGAATCATAAATTGAATCATGAATCATGAAATGAATCATGAATCATGAATTGAATCATGAATCATGAATCGAATCATGAATCATGAATCGAATCATGAATCATGAATCATGAATTGAATCATTAAATGAATAATGAATTGAATCATGAATCATGAATCCAATCATGAATCATGAATCATGAATTGAATCATGAATCATGAATTGAATCATGAATTGAATCATGAATCATGAATCATGAAATGAATCATGAATTAAATCATGAAATGAATAATGAATCATGAATTGAATCATAAATCATTAATCATGAATTGAATCATGAATCATGAACTAAATCATTAATTGAATCATGAATCATGAATCATGAAACGAATCATGAATCATGAATCAAATCATGAATCAAGAATCATGAATCATGAGTCATGAATCGAATCATGAATCATGAATCATGAATTGAATCATGAATCATGAATCATGAATGGAATCATGAATCATGAATCGAATCATGAATTGAATCATGAATTGAATTATGAATCATGAAATAAATCATGAATCATGAATTGAATCATGAATCATGAATTGAATCATGAATCATGAATCATGAATTGAATCATGAATTGAATCATGAATCATGAATCATGAATTGAATTATGAATCATGACTTAAATCATGAATCATTAATTGAATCATGAATCATGAATCGAATCATGAATCATGAATCGAATCATGAATTGAATCATGAATTATGAATCATGAAATGAATCATGAATCATTAATCGAATCATGAATCATGAATTGAATTATGAATTGAATCATGAATCATGAATCATGAATTGAATCATGAATCATGATTTAAATCATGAATCATTAATTGAATCATGAATCATGAATCGAATCATGAATTGAATCATGAATTATGAATCATGAAATGAATCATGAATCATTAATCGAATCATGAATTGAATCATGAATTGAATCATGAATCGAATCATGAACCATGAATCATGAATTGAATTATGAATCATGAATTGAATCATGAATTGAATCATGAATCGAATCATGAATCAGGAATTGAATCATGAATTATGAATCATGAATCATGAATCATGAATTGAATTATGAATCATGAATTGAATCATGAATTGAATCATGAATCGAATCATGAATCAGGAATTGAATCATGAATTATGAATCATGAATCATGAATCATGAATCGAATCATAAATCATGAATCATGAATTGAATCATGAATCATGAACTGAATCATGAATTGAATCATGAATCATGAATCATGAAATGAATCATGAATCATGAATTGAATCATGAATCGAATCAAGAATCATGAATCGAATCATGAATCATGCATTGAATCATGAATCATGAATTGAATCATGAATCATGAATCGAATCATATATCATGAATTGAATCATGAATCATGAATTCAATCATGAATTCAATCATGAATCATAAATCATGAAATGAATCATGAATTAAATCATAAAATGAATCATGAATCATGAATTGAATCATAAATCATTAATCATGAATTGAATTATGAATTATGAACTAAATCATGAATTGAATCATAAATCATGAATCATGAAACGAATCATAAATCATGAATCAAATCATGAATCATGAATCAAATCATGAATCATGCATCATGAATTGAATCATGAATCATGAATCATGAATTGAATCATGAATCATGAATCGAATCATGAATCAGGAATTAAATCATGAATCATGAATCATGAATCATGAATCGAATCATGAATCATGAATCATGAATTGAATCATGAATCATGAACTGAATCATAATTTGAATCATGAATCATGAATCATGAAATGAATCATGAATCATGAATTCAATCATGAATTGAATCATAAATCATGAATCGAATCATGAATCATGAATTGAATCATGAATCATGACTTGATGATGCATGAAATGAATCATGAATTGAATCATGAATCATGAAACGAATCATGAATCAAATAATGAATCATGAATTGAATCATGAATTATGAATCATGAATCATGAATCAAATTATGAATCATGAATCATGAATTGAATCATGAATCATGAATTGAATCATGAATTGAATCATGAATTGTGAATCATGAAATGAATCATGCATTAAATCATGAAATGAATCATGAATCATGAATTGAATCATAAATCATTAATCATGAATTGAATCATGTAACATGAACTAAATCATGAATCATGAATTGAATCATGAATCATTAATCATGAATTGAATCATGAATCATGAGTCATGAATTATGAATTGAATCATGAATCATGAAACGAATCATGAATCATGAATTGAATCATGAATTGAATCATGATTTATAAATCGAATCATGAATCATGAATCGAATCATGAATCATGAATCATGAATTGAATCATGAATCATGAATGGAATCATGAATCATGAATGGAATCATGAATCATGAATCAAATCATGAATCATGAATTGAATCATGAATTGAATAATGAATCATGAATGGAATCATGAATCATGAATCAAATCATGAATCATGAATTGAATCATGAATCATGAATTGAATCATGAATCATTAATTGAATCATGAATCATGAAATAAATCATGAATTGAATCATGAATTGAATCATGAATCATGAATTAAATCATGAATTGAATCATGAATTGAATCATGAATCATGAATTGAATCATGAATCATGAATTGAATCATAAATCATGAATTGAATCATGAATCATGAATCATGAATCGAATCATGAATCATGCATTGTATCATGAATCATGAATCATGAATTAAATCATGAATCATGAATCATGAATGGAATCATGAATCATGAATGGAATCATGAATCAAGAATCGAATAATGAATCATGAATTGAATCATGAATTGAATAATGAATCATGAAATGAATCATGAATCATGAATTGAATCATGAATCATGAATCGAATCATGAATCATGAATTGAATCATGAATCATGAATTGAATCATGAATCATGAATCGAATCATGAATCGAATCATGCATCATGAATTGAATCATGATTTGAATCATGAATCATGAATCATGAATCATGAATCATGAATCAAATCATGAATCATGAATTGAATCATGAATCATGAATTGAATCATGAATCATGAATCAAATCATGAATTGAATCATGAATCATGAATTGAATCATGAATCATGAATCATGAATCATAAATCATGAATCATGAATCGAATCATGAATCATGAATCATGAATCGAATCATGAATCATGAATCATGAATTGAATCATGAATCATGAACTGAATCATAATTTGAATCATGAATCATGAATCATGAAATGAATCATGAATCATAATTTGAATCATGAATCATGAAATGAATCATGAATCATGAATTGAATCATGAATTGAATCATGAATCATGACTTGATGATGCATGAAATGAATCATGAATTGAATCATGAATCATGAAACGAATCATGAATCATGAATCATGAATCATGAATTAAATCATGAATTGAATCATGAATCATGAATCATGAATTGAATCATGAATCATGAATTAAATCATGAAATGAATCATGAATCATGAATTGAATCATAAATCATTAATCATGAATTGAATCATGAATCATGAACTAAATCATGACTTCAATCATGAATCATGAAACGAATCATGAATCATGAATCAAATCATGAATCAAGAATCATGAATCAAATCATGAATTATGAATCATGAATTAAATCATAAATCATAAATCATGAATCATGAATTGAATCATGAATCATGAAACGAATCATGAATCATGAATTAAATCATTATTTATGAATCGAATCATGAATCGAATCATGAATCATGAATCGAATCATGAATCATGAATTCAATCATGAATTAAATCATTATTTATGAATCGAATCATGAATCGAATCATGAATCATGAATCATGAATCGAATCATAAATCATGAATTCAATCATGAATTGAATAATGATTCATGAAATGAATCATGAATCATGAATTGAATCATGTATCATGAATCGAATAATGAATCTTGAATCGAATCATGAATCATGAATTGAATCATGAATCATGAATCGAATCATGAATCATGAATTAAATCATGAATCATGAATTATGAATCATAAATCATGAATCATGTATCGAATCATGAATCATGAATCATGAATCGAATCATGAATCATGAATCATGAATTGAATCATGAATCATGAACTGAATCATAATTTGAATCATGAATCATGAATCATGAAATGAATCATGAATCATGAATTGAATCATGAATTGAATCATAAATCATGAATCGAATCATGAATCGAATCATGAGTCATGAATTGAATCATGAATCATGACTTGATGATGCATGAAATGAATCATGAATTGAATCATGAATCATGAAACGAATCATGAATCGAATCATGAATCATGAATTAAATCATGAATTGAATCATGAATCATGAATCTTGAATTGATTTATGAATCATGAATTAAATCATGAAATGAATCATGAATCATGAATTGAATCATAAATCATTAATCATGAATTGAATCATGAATCATGAACTAAATCGTGAATTCAATCATGAATCATGAAACGAATCATGAATCATGAATCAAATCATGAATCATGAATCAAATCATGAATTATGAATCATGAATTGAATCATAAATCATAAATCATGAATCATGAATTGAATCATGAATCATGAATTGAATCATGAATCATGAAACGAATCATGAATCATGAATTAAATCATTATTTATGAATCGAATCATGAATCGAATCATGAATCATGAATCGAATCATGAATCATGAATTCAATCATGAATTAAATCATTATTTATGAATCAAATCATGAATCGAATCATGAATCATGAATCATGAATCGAATCATGAATCATGAATTCAATCATGAATTGAATAATGAATCATGAAATGAATCATGAATCATGAATTGAATCATGAATCATGAATCGAATAATGAATCTTGAATCGAATCATGAATCATGAATTGAATCATGAATCATGAATCGAAACATGAATCATGAATTGAATCATGAATCATGAATTGAATCATGAATCATGAATCATGAATTTAATCATGAATCATGACTCATGAATCATGAATTGAATCATGAATCATGAATTATGAATCAAGAATCGAATCATGAATAAGGAATTGAATCAAGAATCATGAATCATGAATCGTGAATTGAATCATAAATCATGAACTGAATCATGAATTAAATCATGAATCATAAAATGAATCTTGAATCATGAATTGTATCATTAATCGAATCATGGATCATGAATTGTGAATTGAATCATGAATCATGAACTGATTCATGAATTGAATCAAGACTCATGAAATGAATCTTGAATCATGAATTGTATCATTAATTGAATCATGAATCATGAATCGAATCATGAATTGAATCATGAATCATGAATTGAATCATGAATCATGAATCATGAATCATGAATCATGAATTGAATCATTAATCATGAATCATGAATCGAATCATGAATCATGAATCGAATCATGAATCATGAATTGAATCATGAATCATGAATTGAATCATGAATCATGAATCATGAATCATGAATCATGAAATAAATCATGAATTGAATTATGAATTGAATTATGAATTGAATCATGAATCATGAAATAAATCATGAATCGAATCATGAATTGAATCATGAATCATGAATTGAATCATGAATTATGAATCATGAATTAAATCATGAATCATAAATCGACTCATGAATCATGAAATAAATCATGAATCTTCAATCGAATCATGAATCATGAATTAAATCATGAATCTTAAATCGAATCATGAATCGAATCATAAATCATGAATTGAATCATGGATTGAATCATGAATCATGAATCATGAAATGAATCATGAATTTAATCATGAAATGAATTATGAATCATTAATTGAATCATGAATCATGAATCCTGAATCTTAATTTGAATCATAAATCATGAATCATGAATTGAATCATGAATCATGAACTGAATCATAAATTGAATCATGAATCATGAAATGAATCATGAATCATGAATTGAATCATGAATCATGAATCGAATCATGAATCATGAATCGAATCATGAATCATGAATTGAATCATTAAATGAATCATGAATTGAATCATGAATCATGAATCGAATCATGAATCATGAATTGAATCATATATCATGAATCATGAATCATGAATCCAATCATGAATCATGAATCATGAATTGAATCATGAATCATGAATTAAATCATGAATTGAATCATGAATCATGAATCATGAAATGAATCATGAATTAAATCATGAAATGAATAATGAATCATGAATTGAATCATAAATCATTAATCATGAAACGAATCATGAATCATGAATCAAATCATGAATCAAGAATCATGAATCATGAGTCATGAATCGAATCATGAATCATGATTTATGAATTGAATCATGAATCATGAATAATGAATGGAATCATGAATCATGAATCGAATCATGAATTGAATCATGAATTGAATTATGAATCATGAAATAAATCATGAATCATGAATTGAATCATGAATCATGAATTGAATCATGAATCATGAAACGTGAATTGAATCATGAATCATGAATCATGAATTGAATTATGAATCATGACTTAAATCATGAATCATTAATTGAATCATGAATCATGAATCGAATCATGAATCATGAATCGAATCATGAATTGAATCATGAATTATGAATTGAATCATGAATTGAATCATGAATCGTGAATCATGAATTGAATCATGAATCATGAATTGAATCATGAATTGAATCATGAATCATGAACTAAATCATGAATCAAGATTCATGTATCATGAATTTAAATCATGAATCATGAATCATGAATTGAATCATGAATCATGAATCATGAATTATGAATTGAATCATGAATCATGAAACGAATCATGAATCAGGAATTGAATCATGAATTGAATCATAATTTATGAATCGAATCATGAATCATGAATCATGAATTGAATAATGAATCATGAATTATGAATGGAATCATGATACATGAATGGAATCATGAATCATGAATCGAATCATGAATCATGAATCGAAACATGAATCATGAATTGAATCATGAATTGAATAATGAATCATGAAATGTATCATGAATCGAATCATGAATCATGAATCGAATCATGAATCATGAATTGAATTATGAATCATGAATCGAATCATGAATTATGAATTGAATCATGAATCATGAATCATGAATTGAATCATATATCAAATCATGAATCGTGAATCATGAATTGAATCATGAATCATGAATTGAATCATGAATTGAATCATGAATTGAATCATGAATCGTGAATCATGAATTGAATCATGAATCATGAATTGAATCATGAATTAAATCATGAATCGTGAATCATGAAATAAATCATTAATTTATTCATGAAATGAATCATGAATCATGAATTGAATCATAAATCATTAAGCATGAATTGAATCATGAATCATGAACTAAATCATGAATCAAGAATTATGAATCATGAATCAAATCATGAATCATGAATCATGAATTGAATCATGAATCATGAATCATTAATTGAATCATGAATCATGAATTATGAATTGAATCATGAATCATGAAACGAATCATGAATCATGAATTGAATCATGATTTATGAATCGAATTATGAATCATGAATCGAATCATGAATCATGAATCATGAATTGAATCATGAATCATGAATCATGAATTGAATCATGAATCATGAATCATGAATGGAATCATGAATCATGAATGGAATCATGAATCAAGAATCGAATAATGAATCATGAATTGAATCATGAATTGAATAATGAATCATGAAATGAATCATGAATCATGAATTGAATCATGAATCATGAATCGAATCATGAATCATGAATCGAATCATGAATCATGAATTGAATCATGAATCATGAATTGAATCATGAATCATGAATCGAATCATGAATCGAATCATGCATCATGAATTGAATCATGATTTGAATCATGAATCATGAATCATGAATCAAATCATGAATCATGAATTGAATCATGAATCATGAATTGAATCATGAATCATGAATCAAATCATGAATCATGAATTGAATCATGAATCATGAATTGAATCATGAATCATGAATCATGAATCATAAATCATGAATCATGAATCGAATCATGAATCATGAATCATGAATCGAATCATGAATCATGAATCATGAATTGAATCATGAATCATGAACTGAATCATAATTTGAATCATGAATCATGAATCATGAAATGAATCATGAATCATGAATTGAATCATGAATTGAATCATAAATCATGAATCGAATCATGAATCATGAATTGAATCATGAATCATGACTTGATGATGCATGAAATGAATCATGAATTGAATCATGAATCATGAAACGAATCATGAATCGAATCATGAATCATGAATTAAATCATGAATTGAATCATGAATCATGAATTGAATCATGATTTATGAATTAAATCATGAAATGAATCATGAATCAGGAATTGAATCATAAATCATTAATCATGAATTGAATCATAAATCATGAACTAAATCATGAATTCAATCATGAATCATGAAACGAATCATGAATCATGAATCAAATCATGAATCAAGAATCATGAATCAAATCATGAATTATGAATCATGAATTGAATCATAAATCATAAATCATGAATCATGAATTGAATCATGAATCATGAAACGAATCATGAATCATGAATTAAATCATTATTTATGAATCGAATCATGAATCGAATCATGAATCATGAATCGAATCATGAATCATGAATTCAATCATGAATTAAATCATTATTTATGAATCGAATCATGTATCGAATCATGAATCATGAATCGAATCATGAATCATGAATTCAATCATGAATTGAATAATGAATCATGAAATGAATCATGAATCATGAATTGAATCATGTATCATGAATCGAATAATGAATCTTGAATCGAATTATGAATCATGAATTGAATCATGAATCATGAATCAAATCATGAACCATGAATTGAATCATGAATCATGAATCATAAATCATGAATCATGAATCGAATCATGAATCATGAATCATGAATCGAATCATGAATCATGAATCATGAATTGAATCATGAATCATGAACTGAATCATAATTTGAATCATGAATCATAAAATGAATCATGAATCATGAATTGAATCATGAATTGAATCATAAATCATGAATCGAATCATGAATCATGAATTGAATCATGAATCATGACTTGATGATGCATGAAATGAATCATGAATTGAATCATGAATCATGAAACGAATCATGAATCGAATCATGAATCATGAATCATGAATTAAATCATGAATTGAATCATGAATCATGAATCTTGAATTGATTTATGAATCATGAATTAAATCATGGAATGAATCATGAATCATGAATTGAATCATAAATCATTAATCATGAATTGAATCATGAATCATGAACTAAATCAAGAATTCAATCATGAATCATGAAACGAATCATGAATCATGAATCAAATCATGAATCAAGAATCATGAATCAAATCATGAATTATGAATCATGAATTGAATCATAAATCATAAATCATGAATCATGAATTGAATCATGAATCATGAAACGAATCATGAATCATGAATTAAATCATTATTTATGAATCGAATCATGAATCGAATCATGAATCATGAATCGAATCATGAATCATGAATTCAATCATGAATTAAATCATTATTTATGAATCGAATCATGAATCGAATCATGAATCATGAATCATGAATCGAATCATGAATCATGAATTCAATCATGAATTGAATAATGAATCATGAAATGAATCATGAATCATGAATTGAATCATGAATCATGAATCGAATAATGAATCTTGAATCGAATCATGAATCTTGAATTGAATCATGAATCATGAATCGAAACATGAATCATGAATTGAATCATGAATCATGAATTGAATCATGAATCATGAATCATGAATTGAATCATGAATCATGACTCATGAATCATGAATTGAATCATGAATCATGAATTATGAATCAAGAATCGAATCATGAATAAGGAATTGAATCAATAATCATGAATCATGAATCGTGAATTGCATCATAAATCATGAACTGAATCATGAATTAAATCATGAATCATAAAATGAATCTTGAATCATGAATTGTATCATGAATCGAATCATGGATCATGAATTGTGAATTGAATCATGAATCATGAACTGATTCATGAATTGAATCAAGACTCATGAAATGAATCTTGAATCATGAATTGTATCATTAATTGAATCATGAATCATGAATCGAATCATGAATCATGAATTGAATCATGAATCATGAATTGAATCATGAATCATGAATTGAATCATTAATCATGAGTCATGAATCGAATTATGAATCATGAATCGAATCATGAATCATGAATTGAATCATGAATCATGAATTGAATCATGAATCATGAATCATGAAATAAATCATGAATTGAATTATGAATTGAATTATGAATTGAATCATGAATCATGAAATAAATCATGAATCAAATCATGAATTGAATCATGAATCATGAATTGAATCATGAATTATGAATCATGAATTAAATCATGAATCATAAATCGACTCATGAATCATGAATTAAATCATGAATCTTCAATCGAATCATGAATCATGAATTAAATCATGAATCTTGAATCGAATCATGAATCGAATCATAAATCATGAATTGAATCATGGATTGAATCATGAATCATGAATCATGAAATGAATCATGAATTTAATCATGAAATGAATTATGAATCATTAATTGAATCATGAATCCTGAATCTTAATTTGAATCATAAATCATGAATCATGAATTGAATCATGAATCATGAACTGAATCATAAATTGAATCATGAATCATGAATTGAATCATGAATCATGAATCGAATCATGAATCATGAATCGAATCATGAATCATGAATTGAATCATTAAATGAATCATGAATTGAATCATGAATCATGAATCGAATCATGAATCATGAATTGAATCATATATCATGAATCATGAATCATGAATCCAATCATGAATCATGAATCATGAATTGAATCATGAATCATGAATCATGAAATGAATCATGAATTAAATCATGAAATGAATAATGAATCATGAATTGAATCATAAATCATTAATCATGAATTGAATCATGAATCATGAACTAAATCATTAATTGAATCATGAATCATGAATCATGAAACGAATCATGAATCATGAATCAAATCATGAATCAAGAATCATGAATCATGAGTCATGAATCGAATCATGAATCATGAATCATGAATCGAATCATGAATCATGAATCATGAATTGAATCATGAATCATGAACTGAATCATAATTTGAATCATGAATCATGAATCATAAAATGAATCATGAATCATGAATTGAATCATGAATTGAATCATAAATCATGAATCGAATCATGAATCATGAATTGAATCATGAATCATGACTTGATGATGCATGAAATGAATCATGAATTGAATCATGAATCATGAAACGAATCATGAATCGAATCATGAATCATGAATTAAATCATGAATTGAATCATGAATCATGAATCTTGAATTGATTTAGGAATCATGAATTAAATCATGAAATGAATCATGAATCATGAATTGAATCATAAATCATTAATCATGAATTGAATCATGAATCATGAACTAAATCATGAATTCAATCATGAATCATGAAACGAATCATGAATCATGAATCAAATCATGAATCAAGAATCATGAATCAAATCATGAATTATGAATCATGAATTGAATCATAAATCATAAATCATGAATCATGAATTGAATCATGAATCATGAAACGAATCATGAATCATGAATTAAATCATTATTTATGAATCGAATCATGAATCGAATCATGAATCATGAATCGAATCATGAATCATGAATTCAATCATGAATTAAATCATTATTTATGAATCGAATCATGAATCGAATCATGAATCATGAATCATGAATCGAATCATGAATCATGAATTCAATCATGAATTGAATAATGAATCATGAAATGAATCATGAGTCATGAATTGAATCATGAATCATGAATCGAATAATGAATCTTGAATCGAATCATGAATCATTAATTGAATCATGAATCATGACTCATGAATCATGAATTGAATCATGAATCATGAATTATGAATCAAGAATCAAATCATGAATAAGGAATTGAATCAAGAATCATGAATCGTGAATCGTGAATTGAATCATAAATCATGAACTGAATCATGAATTAAATCATGAATCATAAAATGAATCTTGAATCATGAATTGTATCATGAATCGAATCATGGATCATGAATTGTGAATTGAATCATGAATCATGAACTGATTCATGAATTGAATCAAGACTCATGAAATGAATCTTGAATCATGAATTGTATCATTAATTGAATCATGAATCATGAATCGAATCATGAATCATGAATTGAATCATGAATCATGAATTGAATCATGAATCATGAATCATGAATAAATCATGAATCATGAATCATGAATTGAATCATTAATCATGAATCATGAATCGAATCATGAATCATGAATCGAATCATGAATCATGAATTGAATCATGAATCATGAATTGAATCATGAATCATGAATCATGAATCATGAAATAAATCATGAATTGAATTATGAATTGAATTATGAATTGAATCATGAATCATGAAATAAATCATGAATCGAATCATGAATTGAATCATGAATCATGAATTGAATCATGAATTATGAATCATGAATTAAATCATGAATCATAAATCGACTCATGAATCATGAATTAAATCATGAATCTTCAATCGAATCATGAATCATGAATTAAATCATGAATCTTGAATCGAATCATGAATCAAATCATAAATCATGAATTGAATCATGGATTGAATCATGAATCATGAATCATGAAATGAATCATGAATTTAATCATGAAATGAATTATGAATCATTAATTGAATCATGAATCATGAATCCTGAATCTTAATTTGAATCATAAATCATGAATCATAAATTGAATAATGAATCATGAAGTGAATCATAAATTGAATCATGAATCATGAAATGAATCATGAATCATGAATTGAATCATGAATCATGAATCGAATCATGAATCATGAATCGAATCATGAATCATGAATTGAATCATTAAATGAATCATGAATTGAATCATGAATCATGAATCGAATCATGAATCATGAATTGAATCATATATCATGAATCATGAATCATGAATCCAATCATGAATCATGAATCATGAATCATGAATTAAATCATGAATTGAATCATGAATCATGAATCATGAAATGAATCATGAATTAAATCATGAAATGAATAATGAATCATGAATTGAATCATAAATCATTAATCATGAATTGAATCATGAATCATGAACTAAATCATTAATTGAATCATGAATCATGAATCATGAAACGAATCATGAATCATGAATTAAATCATGAATCAAGAATCATGAATCATGAGTCATGAATCGAATCATGAATCATGAATCATGAATTGAATCATGAATCATGAATCATGAATGGAATCATGAATCATGAGTCATGAATCGAATCATGAATCATGAATCATGAATTGAATCATGAATCGAATCATGAATCATGAATCATGAATTGAATCATGAATTGAATCATGAATTGAATTATGAATCATGAAATAAATCATGAATCATGAATTGAATCATGAATTGAATCATGAATCATGAATCATGAATTGAATCATGAATCATGAATCATGAATTGAATTATGAATCATGACTTAAATCATGAATCATTAATTGAATCATGAATCATGAATCGAATCATGAATCATGAATCGAATCATGAATTGAATCATGAATTATGAATCATGAAATGAATCATGAATCATTAATCGAATCATGAATCATGAATTGAATCATGAATTGAATCATGAATCATGAATAA
Source organism: Mixophyes fleayi (assembly GCF_038048845.1). Lineage (NCBI taxonomy): Eukaryota > Metazoa > Chordata > Amphibia > Anura > Limnodynastidae > Mixophyes > Mixophyes fleayi. Next base: position 39,459 of record NW_027448307.1, read on the forward strand.
TGAATCATGAATTGAATCATGAATCATGATTTAAATCATGAATCATTAATTGAATCATGAATCATGAATCGAATCATGAATTGAATCATGAATTATGAATCATGAAATGAATCATGAATCATTAATCGAATCATGAATCATGAATTGAATCATGAATCGAATCATGAACCATCAATCATGAATTGAATTATGAATCATGAATTGAATCATGAATTGAATCATGAATCATGAATCGAATCATGAATCAGGAATTGAATCATGAATTATGAATTGAATCATGAATCATGAATCGAATCATAAATCATGAATTGAATGATGAATCATGAATTCAATCATGAATTCAATCATGAATCATAAATCATGAAATGAATCATGAATTAAATCATGAAATGAATCATGAATCATGAATCGAATCATAAATCATGAATCATGAATTAAATCATGAATCATGAACTGAATCATGAATTGAATCATGAATCATGAATGATGAAATGAATCATGAATCATGAATTGAATCATGAATCGAATCATGAATCATGAATCGAATCATGAATCATGCATTGAATCATGAATCATGAATTGAATCATGAATCATGAATCGAATCATAAATCATGAATTGAATGATGAATCATGAATTCAATCATGAATTCAATCATGAATCATAAATCATGAAATGAATCATGAATTAAATCATGAAATGAATCATGAATCATGAATTGAATCATAAATCATTAATCATGAATTGAATTATGAATTATGAACTAAATCATGAATTGAATCATAAATCATGAATCATGAAACGAATCATAAATCATGAATCAAATCATGAATCATGAATCAAATCATGAATCATGCATCATGAATCATGAATCGAATCATGAATCATGAATCATGACTTGAATCATGAATCATGAATTGAATCATGAATTGAATCATAAATCATGAATCGAATCATGAATCATGAATTGAATCATGAATCATGACTTGATGATGCATGAAATGAATCATGAATTGAATCATGAATCATGAAACGAATCATGAATCAAATCATGAATCATGAATTGAATCATGAATTATGAATCATGAATCATGAATCAAATTATGAATCATGAATCATGAATTGAATCATGAATCATGACTTGAATCATGAATTGAATCATGAATTGTGAATCATGAAATGAATCATGCATTAAATCATGAAATGAATCATGAATCATGAATTGAATCATAAATCATTAATCATGAATTGAATCATGTAACATGAACTAAATCATGAATCATGAATTGAATCATGAATCATTAATCATGAATTGAATCATGAATCATGAGTCATGAATTATGAATCATGAATTGAAGCATGAATTGAATCATGATTTATAAATTGAATCATGAATCATGAATTGAATCATGAATCATGAATTGAATCATGAATCATGAATGGAATCATGAATCATGAATCGAATCATGAATCACGAATCAAATCATGAATCATGAATTGAATCATGAATTGAATAATGAATCATGAATGGAATCATGAATCATAAATCAAATCATGAATCATGAATTGAATCATGAATCATGAATTGAATCATGAATCATGAATCATTAATTGAATCATGAATCATGAAATAAATCATGAATTGAATCATGAATTGAATCCTGAATCATGATTTAAATCATGAATTGAATCATGAATTGAATCATGAATCATGAATTGAATCATGAATCATGAATTGAATCATAAATCATGAATTGAATCATGAATCATGAATCATGAATCGAATCATGAATCATGCATTGAATCATGAATCATGAATCATGAATTAAATCATGAATCAAATCATGAATCATGAATCATGAATTGAATCATGAATCATGAATTGAATCATGAATTAAATCATGAATCGTGAATCATGAATTGAATCATGAATCATGAATTGAATCATGAATTGAATCATGAATCATGAACTAAATCATGAATTAAGATTCATGTATCATGAATTTAAATCATGAATCATGAATTGAATCATGTATCATGAATCATGAATTGAATCATGAATCATGAAACGAATCATGAATTGAATCATGAATTGAATCATGAATCATGAATTAAATCATGAATTGAATCATGAATTAAATCATGAATTGAATCATGAATTGAATCATGAATCATGAATTGAATCATGAATCATGAATTGAATCATAAATCATGAATTGAATCATGAATCATGAATCATGAATCGAATCATGAATCATGCATTGAATCATGAATCATGAATCATGAATTAAATCATGAATCAAATCATGAATCATGAATCATGAATTGAATCATGAATCATGAATTGAATCATGAATTGAATCATGAATCGTGAATCATGAATTGAATCATGAATCATGAATTGAATCATGAATTGAATCATGAATCATGAACTAAATCATGAATCAAGATTCATGTATCATGAATTTAAATCATGAATCATGAATCATGAATTGAATCATGAATCATGAATCATGAATTATGAATTGAATCATGAATCATGAAACGAATCATGAATCATGGATTGAATCATAATTTATGAATCGAATCATGAATCATGAATCATGAATCATGAATTGAATCATGAATTATGAATGGAATCATGAATCATGAATCGAATCATGAATCATGAATCGAATCATGAATCATGAATCGAATCATGAATCATGAATCGAAACATGAATCATGAATTGAATCATGAATTGAATAATGAATCATGAAATGAATCATGATTTGAATCATGAATCATGAATCGAATCATGAATCATGAATTGAATTATGAATCATGAATCGAATCATGAATTATGAATTGAATCATGAATCATGAATTGAATCATGAATCAAATCATGAATCGTGAATCATGAATTGAATCATGAATCATAAATTGAATCATGAATTGAATCATGAATTGAATCATGAATCGTGAATCATGAATTGAATCATGAATCATGAATTGAATCATGAATTAAATCATGAATCGTGAATCATGAAATAAATCATTAATTTATTCATGAAATGAATCATGAATCATGAATTGAATCATAAATCATTAAGCATGAATTGAATCATGAATCATGAACTAAATCATGAATCAAGAATCATGAATCATGAATCAAATCATGAATCATGAATCATGAATTGAATCATGAATCATGAATCATTAATTGAATCATGAATCATGAATTATGAATTGAATCATGAATCATGAATCATTAATTGAATCATGAATTGAATCATGATTTATGAATCGAATCATGAATCATGAATCGAATCATGAATCATGAATCATGAATTGAATCATGAATCATGAATCATGAAATGAATCATGAATCATGAATTGAATCATGAATCATGAATCGAATCATGAATCATGAATCGAATCATGAATCATGAATTGAATCATTAAATGAATCATGAATTGAATCATGAATCATGAATCGAATCATGAATCATGAATTGAATCATATATCATGAATCATGAATCATGAATCCAATCATGAATCATGAATCATGAATTGAATCATGAATCATGAATTAAATCATGAATTGAATAATGAATCATGAATCATGAAATGAATCATGAATTAAATCATGAAATGAATAATGAATCATGAATTGAATCATAAATCATTAATCAAATCATGAATCAAGAATCATGAATCATGAGTCATGAATTGAATCATGAATCATGAATCATTAATTGAATCATGAATCATGAATTATGAATTGAATCATGAATCATGAATCATTAATTGAATCATGAATTGAATCATGATTTATGAATCGAATCATGAATCATGAATCGAATCATGAACAATGAATCGAATCATGAATTGAATCATGAATTGAATTATGATTCATGAAATAAATCATGAATCATGAATTGAATCATGAATCATGAATTGAATCATGAATCATGAATTGAATCATGAATTGAATCATGAATTGAATTATGAATCATGAATTGAATCATGAATTGAATCATGAATCATGAACTAAATCATGAATCAAGATTCATGTATCATGAATTTAAATCATGAATCATGAATCATGAATTGAATCATGAATCATGAATGATGAATTATGAATTGAATCATGAATCATGAAACGAATCATGAATCATGAATTGAATCATGAATTGAATCATAATTTATGAATCGAATCATGAATCATGAATCATGAATTGAATCATGAATCATGAATTATGAATGGAATCATGAATCATGAATCGAATCATGAATCATGAATCGAATCATGAATCATGAATCGAAACATGAATCATGAATTGAATCATGAATTGAATAATGAATCATGAAATGAATCATGAATCGAATCATGAATCATGAATCGAATCATGAATCATGAATTGAATTATGAATCATGAATCGAATCATGAATTATGAATTGAATCATGAATCATGAATCATGAATTGAATCATGAATCAAATCATGAATCGTGAATCATGAATTGAATCATGAATCATGAATTGAATCATGAATTGAATCATGAATTGAATCATGAATCATGAATCATGAATTGAATCATGAATCAAATCATGAATCGTGAATCATGAATTGAATCATGAATCATGAATTGAATCATGAATCATGAATTGAATCATGAATTGAATCATGAATTGAATCATGAATCGTGAATCATGAATTGAATCATGAATCATGAATTGAATCATGAATTAAATCATGAATCGTGAATCATGAAATAAATCATTAATTTATTCATGAAATGAATCATGAATCATGAATTGAATCATAAATCATTAAGCATGAATTGAATCATGAATCATGAATTAAATCATGAATCAAGAATCATGAATCATGAATCAAATCATGAATCATGAATCATGAATTGAATCATGAATCATGAATCATTAATTGAATCATGAATTATGAATTATGAATTGAATCATGAATCATGAAACAAATCATGAATCATGAATTGAATCATGATTTATGAATCGAATCATGAATCATGAATCGAATCATGAATCATGAATCATGAATTGAATCATGATTCATGAATCATGAATTGAATCATGAATCATGAATGGAATCATGAATCATGAATGGAATCATGAATCAAGAATCGAATAATGAATCATGAATTGAATCATGAATTGAATAATGAATCATGAATCATGAATTGAATCATGAATCATGAATCGAATCATGAATCATGAATTGAATCATGAATCATGAATTGAATCATGAAACATGAATCGAATCATGAATCGAATCATGCATCATGAATTGAATAATGATTTGAATCATGAATCAAATCATGAATCATGAATTGAATCATGAATCATGAATTGAATCATGAATCATGAATCAAATCATGAATCATGAATTGAATCATGAATCATGAATTGAATCATGAATCATGAATCATGAATCATAAATCATGAATCATAATTCGAATCATGAATCATGAATCATGAATCGAATCATGAATCATGAATCATGAATTGAATCATGAATCATGAACTGAATCATAATTTGAATCATGAATCATGAATCATGAAATGAATCATGAATCATGAATCATGAATCGAATCATGAATCATGAATCATGAATTGAATCATGAATCATGAACTGAATCATAATTTGAATCATGAATCATGAATCATGAATTGAATCATGAATTATGAATGGAATCATGAATCATGAATCGAATCATGAATCATGAATCGAATCATGATTCATGAATCGAATCATGAATCATGAATCGAAACATGAATCATGAATTGAATCATGAATTGAATAATGAATCATGAAATGAATCATGATTTGAATCATGAATCATGAATCGAATCATGAATCATGAATTGAATTATGAATCATGAATCGAATCATGAATTATGAATTGAATCATGAATCATGAATTGAATCATGAATCAAATCATGAATCGTGAATCATGAATTGAATCATGAATCATAAATTGAATCATGAATTGAATCATGAATTGAATCATGAATCGTGAATCATGAATTGAATCATGAATCATGAATTGAATCATGAATTAAATCATGAATCGTGAATCATGAAATAAATCATTAATTTATTCATGAAATGAATCATGAATCATGAATTGAATCATAAATCATTAAGCATGAATTGAATCATGAATCATGAACTAAATCATGAATCAAGAATCATGAATCATGAATCAAATCATAAATCATGAATCATGAATTGAATCATGAATCATGAATCATTAATTGAATCATGAATCATGAATTATGAATTGAATCATGAATCATGAATCATTAATTGAATCATGAATTGAATCATGATTTATGAATCGAATCATGAATCATGAATCGAATCATGAATCATGAATCATGAATTGAATCATGAATCATGAATCATGAAATAAATCATGAATCATGAATTGAATCATGAATCATGAATCGAATCATGAATCATGAATCGAATCATGAATCATGAATTGAATCATTAAATGAATCATGAATTGAATCATGAATCATGAATCGAATCATGAATCATGAATTGAATCATATATCATGAATCATGAATCATGAATCCAATCATGAATCATGAATCATGAATTGAATCATGAATCATGAATTAAATCATGAATTGAATAATGAATCATGAATCATGAAATGAATCATGAATTAAATCATGAAATGAATAATGAATCATGAATTGAATCATAAATCATTAATCAAATCATGAATCAAGAATCATGAATCATGAGTCATGATTCGAATCATGAATCATGAATCATGAATTGAATCATGAATCATGAATCATGAATGGAATCATGAATCATGAATCGAATCATGAATTGAATCATGAATTGAATTATGATTCATGAAATAAATCATGAATCATGAATTGAATCATGAATCATGAATTGAATCATGAATTGAATCATGAATTGAATTATGAATCATGAATTGAATCATGAATTGAATCATGAATCATGAACTAAATCATGAATCAAGATTCATGTATCATGAATTTAAATCATGAATCATGAATCATGAATTGAATCATGAATCATGAATGATGAATTATGAATTGAATCATGAATCATGAAACGAATCATGAATCATGAATTGAATCATGAATTGAATCATAATTTATGAATCGAATCATGAATCATGAATCATGAATTGAATCATGAATCATGAATTATGAATGGAATCATGAATCATGAATCGAATCATGAATCATGAATCGAATCATGAATCATGAATCGAAACATGAATCATGAATTGAATCATGAATTGAATAATGAATCATGAAATGAATCATGAATCGAATCATGAATCATGAATCGAATCATGAATCATGAATTGAATTATGAATCATGAATCGAATCATGAATTATGAATTGAATCATGAATCATGAATCATGAATTGAATCATGAATCAAATCATGAATCGTGAATCATGAATTGAATCATGAATCATGAATTGAATCATGAATTGAATCATGAATTGAATCATGAATCATGAATCATGAATTGAATCATGAATCATGAATTGAATCATGAATTAAATCATGAATCGTGAATCATGAAATAAATCATTAATTTATTCATGAAATGAATCATGAATCATGAATTGAATCATAAATCATTAAGCATGAATTGAATCATGAATCATGAATTAAATCATGAATCAAGAATCATGAATCATGAATCAAATCATGAATCATGAATCATGAATTGAATCATGAATCATGAATCATTAATTGAATCATGAATTATGAATTATGAATTGAATCATGAATCATGAAACAAATCATGAATCATGAATTGAATCATGATTTATGAATCGAATCATGAATCATGAATCGAATCATGAATCATGAATCATGAATTGAATCATGAATCATGAATCATGAATTGAATCATGAATCATGAATCATGAATGGAATCATGAATCATGAATGGAATCATGAATCAAGAATCGAATAATGAATCATGAATTGAATCATGAATTGAATAATGAATCATGAAATGAATCATGAATCATGAATCAAATCATGAATCATGAATTGAATCATGAATCATGAATTGAATCATGAATCATGAATCAAATCATGAATCATGAATTGAATCATGAATCATGAATTAAATCATGAATCATGAATCATGAATCATAAATCATGAATCATAATTCGAATCATGAATCATGAATCATGAATCGAATCATGAATCATGAATCATGAATTGAATCATGAATCATGAACTGAATCATAATTTGAATCATGAATCATGAATCATGAAATGAATCATGAATCATGAATCATGAATCGAATCATGAATCATGAATCATGAATTGAATCATGAATCATGAACTGAATCATAATTTGAATCATGAATCATGAATCATGAATCATGAAATGAATCATGAATCATGAATTGAATCATGAATTGAATCATAAATCATGAATCGAATCATGAATCATGAATTGAATCATGAATCATGACTTGATGATGCATGAAATGAATCATGAATTGAATCATGAATCATGAAACGAATCATGAATCATGAAACGAATCATGAATCGAATCATGAATCATGAATTAAATCATGAATTGAATCATGAATCATGAATCATGAATTGAATCATGAATCATGAATTAAATCATAAAATGAATCATGAATCATGAATTGAATCATAAATCATTAATCATGAATTGAATCATGAATCATGAACTAAATCATGAATTCAATCATGAATCATAAAACGAATCATGAATCATGAATCAAATCATGAATCAAGAATCATGAATCAAATCATGAATTATGAATCATGAATTGAATCATAAATCATAAATCATAAATCATGAATTGAATCATGAATCATGAAACGAATCATGAATTAAATCATTATTTATGAATCGAATCATGAATCGAATCATGAATCATGAATCGAATCATGAATCATGAATTCAATCATGAATTAAATCATTATTTATGAATCGAATCATGAATCGAATCATGAATCATGAATCGAATCATGAATCATGAATTCAATCATGAATCATGAATCAAATAATGAATCTTGAATCGAATCATGAATCATGAATTGAATCATGAATCATGAATCGAAACATGAATCATGAATTGAATCATGAATCATGAATTGAATCATGAATCATGAATCATGAATTGAATCATGAATCATGACTCATGAATCATGAATTGAATCATGAATCATGAATTATGAATCAAGAATCGAATCATGAATAAGGAATCGAATCAAGAATCATGAATCATGAATCGTGAATTGAATCATAAATCATGAACTGAATCATGAATTAAATCATGAATCATAAAATGAATCTTGAATCATGAATTGTATCATGAATCGAATCATGGATCATGAATTGTGAATTGAATCATGAATCATGAACTGATTCATGAATTGAATCAAGACTCATGAAATAAATCTTGAATCATGAATTGTATCATTAATTGAATCATGAATCATGAATCGAATCATGAATCATGAATTATATCATGAATCATGAATTGAATCATGAATCATGAATCATGAATCATGAATCATGAATCATGAATTGAATCATTAATCATGAATCATGAATTGAATCATGAATCATGAAACGAATCATGAATCATGAATTAAATCATGAGTCTTGAATCGAATCATGAATCATGAACCGAATCATGAATCATGAATCATAAAATGAATCATGAATTTAATCATGAAATGAATTATGAATCATTAATTGAATCATGAATCATGAACTGAATCATTAATTGAATCATGAATCACGAATCATGAATCATGAATCATGAATCGAATCATGAATCATGAATCGAATCATGAATCATGAATCGAATAATGAATCACGAATTGAATCATGAATAATGAATTGAATCATGAAATGAATCATTAATTGAATCATGAATCATGAATCAAATCATGAATCATGAATTGAATCATGAATCATGAATTGAATCATGAATCATGATTTAAATCATGAATTGAATCATGAATCATGAATCGAATCATGAATCAGGAATTGAGTCATGAATCATGAATTGAATCATAAATCATTAAGCATGAATTGAATCATGAATCATGAATTAAATCATGAATCAAGAATCATGAATCATGAATCAAATCATGAATCATGAATCATGAATTGAATCATGAATCATGAATCATTAATTGAATCATGAATTATGAATTATGAATTGAATCATGAATCATGAAACAAATCATGAATCATGAATTGAATCATGATTTATGAATCGAATCATGAATCATGAATCGAATCATGAATCATGAATCATGAATTGAATCATGAATCATGAATCATGAATTGAATCATGAATCATGAATGGAATCAGGAATCATGAATGGAATCATGAATCAAGAATCGAATAATGAATCATGAATTGAATCATGAATTGAATAATGAATCATGAAATGAATCATGAATCATGAATTGAATCATGAATCATGAATCGAATCATGAATCATGAATTGAATCATGAATCATGAATTGAATCATGAAACATGAATCGAATCATGAATCGAATCATGCATCATGAATTGAATCATGATTTGAATCATGAATCAAATCATGAATCATGAATTGAATCATGAATCATGAATCATGAATCAAATCATGAATCATGAATTGAATCATGAATCATGAATTGAATCATGAATCGAATCATGAATCATGAATCATGAATTGAATCATGAATCATGAACTGAATCATAATTTGAATCATGAATCATGAATCATGAAATGAATCATGAATCATGAATCATGAATCGAATCATGAATCATGAATCATTGAATTGAATCATGAATCATGAACTGAATCATAATTTGAATCATGAATCATGAATCATGAAATGAATCATGAATCATGAATTGAATCATGAATTGAATCATAAATCATGAATCGAATCATGAATCATGAATTGAATCATGAATCATGACTTGATGATGCATGAAATGAATCATGAATTGAATCATGAATCATGAAACGAATCATGAATCATGAAACGAATCATGAATCGAATCATGAATCATGAATTAAATCATGAATTGAATCATGAATCATGAATCATGAATTGAATCATGAATCATGAATTAAATCATAAAATGAATCATGAATCATGAATTGAATCATAAATCATTAATCATGAATTGAATCATGAATCATGAACTAAATCATGAATTCAATCATGAATCATAAAACGAATCATGAATCATGAATCAAATCATGAATCAAGAATCATGAATCAAATCATGAATTATGAATCATGAATTGAATCATAAATCATAAATCATGAATCATGAATCGAATCATGAATCATGAATCGAATCATGAATCATGAATCGAATCATGAATCGAATCATGAATCATGAATTATGAACCAAATCATAATTCATGATTCGAATCAAGAATCATGAATCGAATCATGAATCATGAATCGAATCATGAATCACAAATCATGAATTGAATTATGAATCATGAATTATGAATCGAATCATGAATCACAAATCATGAATTAAATCATGAATCATGAATCATAAAATGAATCATGAATCATGAATGGAATCATGAATCATGAATTGAATCTTAAATCATGAAATAATTCATGAAATGAATCATGAATCATTAATTGAATCATGAATCATGAATCAATGAATTGAATAATGAATCATGAATCATGAATCGAATCATGAATCATGAATTGAAATCATGAATCATGAATTGAATCATGAATCATGAATCGAATCATGAATTCATGAATTGAATCATGAATCATGAATCATGAATCATGAATTGAATCATGAATCATGAATTGAATCATGAATCATGAATCATGAATTAAAATCATGAATCATGGATTGAATCATGAATTGAATCATGAAATCATGAAATAAATCATGAATTGAATCAAGATTCATGAACCATGAAATTGAATCATGAATCATGAATCATGAATTGAATCATGAATCATGAATCGAATCATGAATCATGAATTGAATCATGAATCATGATTTGAATCAAGAATTGAATCATAAATCATGAAATGAATCATGAAATGAATCATGAATCATGAATTGAATCATGAATCACGAATTGAATCATTAATCATGAATCATGAATCGAATCATGAATCATGAATTGAATCATGAATCATAAATTGAATCATGAATCATTAATTGAATCATAAAACATGAATCAAATCATGAATCGAATCATGAATCATGAATCATGAATCGAATCATGAATCATGAATCGAATCATGAAATCAAGAATCGAATAATGAATCATGAATTGAATCATGAATTGAATAATGAATCATGAAATGAATCATGAATCATGAATTGAATCATGAATCATGAATCGAATCATGAATCATGAATTGAATCATGAATCATGAATTGAATCATGAAACATGAATCGAATCATGAATCGAATCATGCATCATGAATTGAATAATGATTTGAATCATGAATCAAATCATGAATCATGAATTGAATCATGAATCATGAATTGAATCATGAATCATGAATCAAATCATGAATCATGAATTGAATCATGAATCATGAATCATGAATCATAAATCATGAATCATAATTCGAATCATGAATCATGAATCATGAATCGAATCATGAATCATGAATCATGAATTAAATCATGAATCATGAACTGAATCATAATTTGAATCATGAATCATGAATCATGAAATGAATCATGAATCATGAATCATGAATCGAATCATGAATCATGAATCATGAATTGAATCATGAATCATGAACTGAATCATAAATTTGAATCATGAATCATGAATCATGAATTGAATCATGAATTATGAATGGGAATCATGAATCATGAATCGAATCATGAATCATGAATCGAATCATGATTCATGAATCGAATCATGAATCATAAATCGAAACATGAATCATGAATTGAATCATGAATTGAATAATGAATCATGAAATGAATCATGATTTGAATCATGAATCGAATCATGAATCATGAATTGAATTATGAATCATGAATCGAATCATGAATTATGAATTGAATCATGAATCATGAATTGAATCATGAATCAAATCATGAATCGTGAATCATGAATTGAATCATGAATCATAAATTGAATCATGAATTGAATCATGAATTGAATCATGAATCATGAATTGAATCATGAATCATGAATTGAATCATGAATTAAATCATGAATCGTGAATCATGAAATAAATCATTAATTTATTCATGAAATGAATCATGAATCATGAATTGAATCATAAATCATTAAGCATGAA
>NW_027448308.1:0-52727 GCF_038048845.1 Mixophyes fleayi
TCATGAATCATGAATCATGAATCATGATTCGATTCATGATTCTTGACTCATGATTCATGATTCGATTCATGATTCATGATTCATAATTCATGATTCATGAATCAATTCATGATTCATAATTCATGATTTATGATTCGATTCATGATTCGTGATTCATGATTCAATTCATGATTCATGATTCATGATTCAATTCATGATTCATGATTCATGATTCGATTCATAATTCATGATTTATGATTCAATTCATGGTTCATGATTCATGATTCAATTCATAATTCATAATTCATGATTCATGACTCAATTCATGATTCATGATTCATGATTCAATTCATGTTTCATGATTCATGATTTGATTCATGATTCATGATTCATGATTCAATTCATGATTCATGATTCAATTCATGATTCATGTTTCATTTCATGATTCATGATTCATGATTCAATTCATGATTCATGATTCATGATTCAATTCATGATTCATGATTCATGATTCAATTCATGATTCAATTCATGATTCAATTCATGATTCATGATTCATGATTCAATTCATGATTCAATTCATGATTCATGATTCAATTCATGATTCATGATTCATGTTTCATTTCATGATTCATGATTCATGATTCGATTCATGATTCATGATTCAATTCATGATTCATGATTCATGATTCAATTCATGATTCAATTCATGATTCATGATTCATGATTCAATTTATTATTCATGATTCGTGATTTAATTCATTATTCAATTCATGATTCATGATTCATGATTCAATTCATGATTCAATTCATGATTCATGATTCATGATTCAATTTATAATTCATGATTCATGATTCAATTCAGGATTCAATTCATGATTCATGATTCATGATTCAATTCATGATTCATCATTCGATTCATGATTCATGATTCATGATTCATGATTCAATTCAGGATTCAATTCATGATTCATGATTCATGATTCAATTCATGATTCATGATTCGATTCATGATTCATGATTCATGATTCATGATTCAATTCATGATTCATGATTCAATTCATGATTCTTGATTCATGATTCATGATTTGATTCATGATTCAGGATTCAAGATTCATAATTCATGATTCAATTCATGATTCATGATTCAATTCATGATTCTTGATTCATGATTCATGATTCGATTCATGATTCATGATTCATGATTCAATTCATGATTCATGATTCATGATTCATGATTCATGATTCATGATTCAATTCATTATTCAAGATTCATGATTCGATTCATGATTCATGATTCATGATTCAATTCATGATTCATGATTCATGATTCAATTCATGATTCATGATTCAATTAATGATTTATGATTCGATTCATGATTCATGATTCAATTCATGATTCATGATTCATGATTCAATTCATGATTCATGATTCATGATTCAATTCATGATTCAATTCATGACTCATGAATCATGATTCAATTTATGATTCATGATTCATGATTCATGATTGATGAATTCAATTCATGATTCATGATTCATGATTTATGATTCAATTCATGATTCAATTCATGATTCATAATTCATGATTCAATTTATTATTCATGATTCGTGATTTAATTCATGATTCAATTCATGATTCATGATTCAATTCAGGATTCAATTCATGATTCATGATTCATGATTCAATTCATGATTCATGATTCGATTCATGATTCATGATTCATGATTCAATTCATGATTCATAATTTATGGTTCATGATTCAATTCATGATTCATGATTCAAGATTCATGATTCATGATTCATGATTCATGATTCAATTCATGATTCAAGATTCATGATTCGATTCATGATTCATGATTCATGATTCAATTCATGATTCATGATTCATGATTCAATTCATGATTCATGATTTAATTCATGATTCATGATTCATGATTCGATTCATGATTCATGATTTAATTCATGATTCATGATTCATGATTTAATTCATGATTCATGATTCATGATTCAATTCATGATTCATGATTCATGATTCAATTCATGATTCAAGATTCATGATTCGATTCATGATTCATGATTCATGATTCAATTCATGATTCATGATTCGATTCATGATTCATGATTTAATTCATGATTCATGATTCATGATTCAATTCATGATTCATGATTCATGATTCAATTCATGATTCAATTCATGACTCATGAATCATGATTCAATTTATGTTTCATGATTCATGATTGATGAATTCAATTAATGATTCATGATTCATGATTTATGATTCAATTCATGATTCAATTCATGATTCATGATTCAATTCATGATTCATGATTCAATTCATGATTCATGATTCATGATTCAATTCATGATTCATGATTCATGATTCAATTCATGATTCATGATTCAATTCGTGATTCAATTTATGATTCATGATTCATGATTCATGATTTAATTCATGATTCAATTCATGATTCATGATTCAGTTCATGATTCAATTCATGATTCATGATTCATGATTCAATTCATGATTCATGATTCAATTCATGATTCATGATTCAATTCATGATTCATGATTAGATTCATGATTCATGATTCATGATTCAATTCATGATTCATGATTCAATTCATGATTCATGATTCAATTCATGATTCATAATTCATGATTCATGATTCAATTCATGATTCATGATTCAATTCATGATTCGAATCCTGATTCAATTCATGATTCATGATTAATGATTCAATTCATGATTCATGATTCATGATTCAATTCATGATTCATTATTTATGATTCAATTCATGATTCATGATTCAATTCATGATTCAATTCATGATTCATGATTCGATTCATGATTCATGATTCATGATTCAATTCATGATTCATGATTCAATTCATGATTCAATTTATGATTCATGATTCATGATTCATGATTCAATTCATGATTCATGATTTATGATTCAATTCATGATTCATGATTCAATTCATGATTCAATTCATGATTCATGATTCGATTCATAATTCTTGATTCATGATTCATGGTTCGATTCATGATTCATTTCATGATTCAATTTATGATTCATGATTCATGATTCATGATTCAATTCATGATTCATGATTTATGATTCAATTCATGATTCATGATTCAATTCATGATTCAATTCATGATTCATGATTCGATTCATGATTCTTGATTCATGATTCATGATTCGATTCATGATTCATGATTCATGATTCAATTCATGATTCATGATTCATGATTCAATTCATGATTCAATTTATGATTAATGATTCATGATTCATGATTTAATTCATGATTCAATTCATGATTCATGATTCAATTCATGATTCAATTCATGATTCATGATTCATGATTCAATTCATGATTCATGATTCAATTCATGATTCGATTCATGATTCATAATTCAATTCATGATTTATGATTCATGATTCATGATTCAATTCATGATTCATGATTCAATTCATGATTCATAATTCATGATTCATGATTCAATTCATGATTCATGATTCATGATTCAATTCATGATTCATAATTCATGATTCAATCCATAATTCAATTCATGATTCAATTCATGATTCATGATTCATGATTCAATTCATGATTCAATTCATGATTCAATTCATGATTCATGATTCAATTCATGATTCATGATTCATGTTTCATTTCATGATTCATGAATCAAATCATGATTCATGATTCATGATTCAATTCATGATTCATGATTCAATTCATGATTCAATTCATGATTCATGATTCATGATTCAATTTATTATTCATGATTCGTGATTTAATTCATGATTCAATTCATGATTCATGATTCAATTCAGGATTCAATTCATGATTCATGATTCATTAATCAATTCATGATTCATGATTCGATTCATGATTCATGATTCAATTCATGATTCATAATTTATGGTTTATGATTCAATTCAAGATTCATGATTCATGATTCATGATTCAATTCATGATTCATGATTCATTAATCAATTCATGATTCATGATTCAATTCATGATTCATAATTTATGGTTCATGATTCAATTCAAGATTCATGATTCATGATTCAATTCATGATTCATGATTCAATTCATGATTCTTGATTCATGATTCATGATTCGATTCATGATTCATGATTCATGATTCAATTCATGATTCATGATTCATGATTCATGATTCATGATTCAATTCATGATTCAAGATTCATGATTCGATTCATGATTCATGATTCATGATTCAATTCATGATTCATGATTCATGATTCAATTCATGATTCATGATTCAATTCATGATTTATGATTCGATTCATGATTCATGATTCAATTCATGATTCATGATTCATGATTCAATTCATGATTCATGATTCATGATTCAATTCATGATTCAATTCATGACTCATGAATCATGATTCAATTTATGATTCATAATTCATGATTCATGATTGATGAATTCAATTCATGATTCATGATTCATGATTTATGATTCAATTCATGATTCAATTCATGATTCATAATTCATGATTCAATTTATTATTCATGATTCGTGATTTAATTCATGATTCAATTCATGATTCATGATTCAATTCAGGATTCAATTCATGATTCATGATTCATGATTCAATTCATGATTCATGATTCGATTCATGATTCATGATTCAATTCATGATTCATAATTTATGGTTCATGATTCAATTCATGATTCATGATTCAAGATTCATGATTCATGATTCAATTCATGATTCATGATTCAATTCATGATTCTTGATTCATGATTCATAATTTGATTCATGATTCATGATTCATGATTCAATTCATGATTCATGATTCATGATTCATGATTCAATTCATGATTCAAGATTCATGATTCGATTCATGATTCATGATTCATGATTCAATTCATGATTCATGATTCATGATTCGATTCATGATTCATGATTCATGATTCAATTCATGATTCATGATTCGATTCATGATTCATGATTTATTTAATGATTCATGATTCATGATTCAATTCATGATTCATGATTCATGATTCAATTCATGATTCAATTCATGACTCATGAATCATGATTCAATTTATGATTCATGATTCATGATTCATGATTGATGAATTCAATTCATGATTCATGATTCATGATTTATGATTCAATTCATGATTCATGATTCAATTCATGATTCATGATTCAATTCATGATTCATGATTCATGATTCAATTCATGATTCATGATTCATGATTCAATTCGTGATTCAATTTATGATTCATGATTCATGATTTAATTCATGATTCAATTCATGATTCATGATTCAATTCATGATTTAATTCATGATTCATGATTCATGATTCAATTCATGATTCATGATTCAATTCATGATTCATGATTCAATTCATGATTCATGATTCGATTCATGATTCATGATTCATAATTCAATTCATGATTTATGATTCATGATTCATGATTCATGATTCATGATTCAATTCATGATTCATGATTCAATTCATGATTCATAATTCATGATTCATGATTCAATTCATGATTCATGATTCAATTCATGATTCGAATCCTGATTCAATTCATGATTCATGATTAATGATTCAATTCATGATTCATGATTCATGATTCATGATTCAATTCATGATTCATGATTTATGATTCAATTCATGATTCAATTCATGATTCATGATTCGATTCATGATTCTTGATTCATGATTCATGATTCGATTCATGATTTATGATTCATGATTCAATTCATGATTCATGATTCATGATTCATGATTCATGATTCAATTCATAATTCATGATTCATGATTCATGATTCGATTCATGATTCTTGACTCATGATTCATGATTTGATTCATGATTCATGATTCATGATTTAATTCATGATTCAATTCAATTCATGATTCATGATTCGATTCATGATTCATGATTCAATTCATGATTCATGATTTAATTCATGATTCATGATTCATGATTCGATTCATGATTCATGATTCAATTCATGATTCATGATTTAATTCATTATTCATGATTCGATTCATGATTCATGATTCAATTCATGATTCATGATTCGATTCATGATTCATGATTCATGATTCAATTCATGATTCATGATTCATGATTCAATTCATGATTCATGATTCAATTCATGATTCATGATTCAATTCATGATTCAATTCATGATTCATGATTCGATTCATGATTCTTGATTCATGATTCATGATTCAATTCATGATTCATGATTAATGATTCAATTCATGATTCATGATTCATGATTCATGATTCGATTCATGATTCTTGACTTATGATTCATGATTCGATTCATGATTCATGATTCATGATTTAATTCATGATTCAATTCAATTCATGATTCATGATTCAATTCATGATTCATGATTCGATTCATGATTCATGATTCATAATTCAATTCATGATTTATGATTCATGATTCATGATTCATGATTCATGATTCAATTCATGATTCATGATTCAATTCATGATTCATAATTCATGATTCATGATTCAATTCATGATTCATGATTCAATTCATGATTCGAATCCTGATTCAATTCATGATTCATGATTAATGATTCAATTCATGATTCATGATTCATGATTCATGATTCAATTCATGATTCATGATTTATGATTCAATTCATGATTCAATTCATGATTCATGATTCGATTCATGATTCTTGATTCATGATTCATGATTCGATTCATGATTTATGATTCATGATTCAATTCATGATTCATGATTCATGATTCATGATTCATGATTCAATTCATAATTCATGATTCATGATTCATGATTCGATTCATGATTCTTGACTCATGATTCATGATTTGATTCATGATTCATGATTCATGATTTAATTCATGATTCAATTCAATTCATGATTCATGATTCGATTCATGATTCATGATTCAATTCATGATTCATGATTTAATTCATGATTCATGATTCATGATTCGATTCATGATTCATGATTCAATTCATGATTCATGATTTAATTCATTATTCATGATTCGATTCATGATTCATGATTCAATTCATGATTCATGATTCGATTCATGATTCATGATTCATGATTCAATTCATGATTCATGATTCATGATTCAATTCATGATTCATGATTCAATTCATGATTCATGATTCAATTCATGATTCAATTCATGATTCATGATTCGATTCATGATTCTTGATTCATGATTCATGATTCAATTCATGATTCATGATTAATGATTCAATTCATGATTCATGATTCATGATTCATGATTCGATTCATGATTCTTGACTTATGATTCATGATTCGATTCATGATTCATGATTCATGATTTAATTCATGATTCAATTCAATTCATGATTCATGATTCGATTCATGATTCATGATTCGATTCATGATTCATGATTCAATTCATGATTCATGATTCATGATTCGATTCATGATTCAATTTATGATTCATGATTCATGATTCAATTCATGATTCATGATTCAATTCATGATTCATGATTCATGATTCAATTCATGATTCAATTCATGATTCATGATTCAATTTATGATTCATGATTCATGATTCATGATTCAATTCATTATTCATGATTCAATTCATGATTCAATTCATGATTCATGATTCAATTCATGATTCATGATTCATGATTTATGATTCAATTCATGATTCAATTAATGATTCATGATTCATCATTCAATTCATGATTCATGATTCAATTCATGATTCATGATTCGATTCATGATTCATGATTCATGATTCAATTCATGATTCATGATTCATGAATTATGATTCAATTCATGATTCATGATTCATGATTTAATTTATAATTTATGATTCAATTCATGATTTAAGATTCATGATTCGATTCATGATTCATGATTCAATTCATGATTCATGATTCATGTTTCGATTCATGATTCAATTCATGATTCATGATTAAATTCATGATTCATAATTCATGATTTATGATTCGATTCATAATTCATGATTCAATTCATGATTCATGATTCATGATTCATGATTCATGATTCATGATTCAATTCATGATTCATGATTCAATTCATGATTCATAATTCAATTCATGATTCATGATTCGATTCATGATTCATGATTCATGATTCAATTCATGATTCATGATTCATGAATTATGATTCAATTCATGATTCATGATTCATGATTTAATTTATAATTTATGATTCAATTCATGATTTAAGATTCATGATTCGATTCATGATTCATGATTCAATTCATGATTCATGATTCATGTTTCGATTCATGATTCAATTCATGATTCATGATTAAATTCATGATTCATAATTCATGATTTATGATTCGATTCATGATTCATGATTCAATTCATGATTCATGATTCATGATTCATGATTCATGATTCATGATTCAATTCATGATTCATGATTCAATTCATGATTCATGATTCAATTCATGATTCATGATTCATGATTCAATTCAATTCATGATTTATGATTCGATTCATGATTCATGATTCAATTCATGATATATGATTCATGATTCATGATTTAATTCATTATTCATGGTTCATGATTCATGATTCAATTCATGATTCATAATTCATGATTCATGATTCAATTCATGATTCATAATTCATGATTCATGAATCAATTTATGATTCATGAATCAATTCATGATTCATAATTCATTATTTATGATTCGATTCATGATTCATGATTCATGATTCATGATTCAATTCATGATTCAAGATTCATGATTCGATTCATGATTCATGATTCAATTCATGATTCATGATTCATGATTCAATTCATGATTCATGATTCAATTCATGAGTTATGATTCGATTCATGATTCATGATTCAATTCATGATTCATGATTCATGATTCAATTCATGATTCATTATTCATGATTCAATTCATGATTCAATTCATGACTCATGAATCATGATTCAATTTATGATTCATGATTCATGATTGATGATTGATGAATTCAATTCATGATTCATGATTCATGATTTATGATTCAATTCATGATTCATTTCATGATTCATAATTCATGATTCATAATTCATGATTCAATTTATTATTCATGATTCGTGATTTAATTCATGATTCAATTCATGATTCATGATTCAATTCAGGATTCAATTCATGATTCATGATTCATGATTCAATTCATGATTCATGATTCGATTCATGAATTATGATTCATGATTCAATTCATGATTCATAATTTATGGTTCATGATTCAATTCATGATTCATGATTCTTGATTCATGATTCATAATTCGATTCATGATTCATGATTCATGATTCAATTCATGATTCATGATTCATGATTCATGATTCAATTCATGATTCAAGATTCATGATTCGATTCATGATTCATGATTCATGGTTCAATTCATGATTCATGATTCATGATTCAATTCATGATTCATGATTTAATTCATGATTCATGATTCATGATTCGATTCATGATTCATGATTTAATTCATGATTCATGATTCATGATTCAATTCATGATTCATGATTCATGATTCAATTCATGATTCAAGATTCATGATTCGATTCATGATTCATGATTCATGATTCAATTCATGATTCATGATTCGATTCATGATTCATGATTTAATTCATGATTCATGATTCATGATTCAATTCATGATTCATGATTCATGATTCGATTCATGATTCATGATTCATGATTCAATTCATGATTCATGATTCATGATTCGATTCATGAATCATGATTTGATTCATGATTCATGATTCAATTCATGATTCATGATTCATGATTCAATTCATGATTCAATTCATGACTCATGAATCATGATTCAATTTATGATTCATGATTCATGATTCATGATTGATGAATTCAATTCATAATTCATGATTTATGATTCAATTCATGATTCATGATTCAATTCATGATTCATGATTCAATTCATGATTCATGATTCAATTCATGATTCATGATTCATGATTCAATTCATGATTCATGATTCATGATTCAATTCGTGATTCAATTTATGATTCATGATTCATGATTCATGATTTAATTCATGATTCAATTCATGATTCATGATTCAATTCATGATTCAATTCATGATTCATGATTCATGATTCAATTCATGATTCATGATTCAATTCATGATTCATGATTCAATTCATGATTCAATTTATGATTCATGATTCATGATTCATGATTTAATTCATGATTCATGATTCAATTCATGATTCATGATTCAATTCATGATTCATGATTCATGATTCAATTCATGATTCATGATTCATGATTCAATTCGTGATTCAATTTATGATTCATGATTCATGATTCATGATTTAATTCATGATTCAATTCATGATTCATGATTCAATTCATGATTCAATTCATGATTCATGATTCATGATTCAATTCATGATTCATGATTCAATTCATGATTCATGATTCAATTCATGATTCAATTCATGATTCATGATTCATGATTCAATTCATGATTCATGATTCATGATTCAATTCGTGATTCAATTTATGATTCATGATTCATGATTCATGATTTAATTCATGATTCAATTCATGATTCATGATTCAATTCATGATTCAATTCATGATTCATGATTCATGATTCAATTCATGATTCATGATTCAATTCATGATTCATGATTCAATTCATGATTCAATTTATGATTCATGATTCATGATTCATGATTTAATTCATGATTCAATTCATGATTCATGATTCAATTCATGATTCAATTCATGATTCATGATTCATGATTCAATTCATGATTCATGATTCAATTCATGATTCGATTCATGATTCATAATTCAATTCATGATTTATGATTCATGATTCATGATTCAATTCATGATTCATGATTCAATTCATGATTCATAATTCATGATTCATGATTCAATTCATGATTCATGATTCATGATTCAATTCATGATTCGTAATTCATGATTCAATCCATAATTCAATTCATGATTCATGATTCATGATTCATGATTCATGATTCAATTCATGATTCAATTCATGATTCAATTCATGATTCATGATTCAATTCATGATTCATGATTCATGTTTCATTTCATGATTCATGATTCAATTCATGATTCATGATTCATGATTCAATTCATGATTCATGATTCAATTCATGATTCAATTCATGATTCATGATTCATGATTCAATTTATTATTCATGATTCGTGATTTAATTCATAATTCAATTCATGATTCATGATTCAATTCAGGATTCAATTCATGATTCATGATTCATTAATCAATTCATGATTCATGATTCGATTCATGATTCATGATTCAATTCATGATTCATAATTTATGGTTTATGATTCAATTCAAGATTCATGATTCATGATTCATGATTCAATTCATGATTCATGATTCATTAATCAATTCATGATTCATGATTCAATTCATGATTCATAATTTATGGTTCATGATTCAATTCAAGATTCATGATTCATGATTCAATTCATGATTCATGATTCAATTCATGATTCTTGATTCATGATTCATGATTCGATTCATGATTCATGATTCATGATTCAATTCATGATTCATGATTCATGATTCATGATTCATGATTCAATTCATGATTCAAGATTCATGATTCGATTCATGATTCATGATTCATGATTCAATTCATGATTCATGATTCATGATTCAATTCATGATTTATGATTCGATTCATGATTCATGATTCAATTCATGATTCATGATTCATGATTCAATTCATGATTCATGATTCATGATTCAATTCATGATTCAATTCATGACTCATGAATCATGATTCAATTTATGATTCATAATTCATGATTCATGATTGATGAATTCAATTCATGATTCATGATTCATGATTTATGATTCAATTCATGATTCAATTCATGATTCATAATTCATGATTCAATTTATTATTCATGATTCGTGATTTAATTCATGATTCAATTCATGATTCATGATTCAATTCAGGATTCAATTCATGATTCATGATTCATGATTCAATTCATGATTCATGATTCGATTCATGATTCATGATTCAATTCATGATTCATAATTTATGGTTCATGATTCAATTCATGATTCATGATTCAAGATTCATGATTCATGATTCAATTCATGATTCATGATTCAATTCATGATTCTTGATTCATGATTCATAATTCGATTCATGATTCATGATTCATGATTCAATTCATGATTCATGATTCATGATTCATGATTCAATTCATGATTCAAGATTCATGATTCGATTCATGATTCATGATTCATGATTCAATTCAATTCATGATTCATGATTCATGATTCGATTCATGATTCATGATTCATGATTCAATTCATGATTCATGATTCGATTCATGATTCATGATTTATTTAATGATTCATGATTCATGATTCAATTCATGATTCATGATTCATGATTCAATTCATGATTCAATTCATGACTCATGAATCATGATTCAATTTATGATTCATGATTCATGATTCATGATTGATGAATTCAATTCATGATTCATGATTCATGATTTATGATTCAATTCATGATTCATGATTCAATTCATGATTCATGATTCAATTCATGATTCATGATTCATGATTCAATTCATAATTCATGATTCATGATTCAATTCGTGATTCAATTTATGATTCATGATTCATGATTTAATTCATGATTCAATTCATGATTCATGATTCAATTCATGATTTAATTCATGATTCATGATTCATGATTCAATTCATGATTCATGATTCAATTCATGATTCATGATTCAATTCATGATTCATGATTCGATTCATGATTCATGATTCATAATTCAATTCATGATTCATGATTCAATTCATGATTCATAATTCATGATTCATGATTCAATTCATGATTCATGATTCAATTCATGATTCGAATCCTGATTCAATTCATGATTCATGATTAATGATTCAATTCATGATTCATGATTCATGATTCATGATTCAATTCATGATTCATGATTTATGATTCAATTCATGATTCAATTCATGATTCATGATTCGATTCATGATTCTTGATTCATGATTCATGATTCGATTCATGATTCATGATTCATGATTCAATTCATGATTCATGATCATGATTCATGATTCATGATTCAATTCATAATTCATGATTCATGATTCATGATTCGATTCATGATTCTTGACTCATGATTCATGATTCGATTCATGATTCATGATTCATGATTTAATTCATGATTCAATTCAATTCATGATTCATGATTCGATTCATGATTCATGATTCAATTCATGATTCATGATTTAATTCATGATTCATGATTCATGATTCGATTCATGATTCATGATTCAATTCATGATGATCATGATTTAATTCATTATTCATGATTCGATTCATGATTCATGATTCAATTCATGATTCATGATTCGATTCATGATTCATGATTCATGATTCAATTCATGATTCATGATTCATGATTCAATTCATGATTCATGATTCATGATTCAATTCATGATTCATGATTCAATTCATGATTCAATTCATGATTCATGATTCGATTCATGATTCTTGATTCATGATTCATGATTCAATTCATGATTCATGATTAATGATTCAATTCATGATTCATGATTCATGATTCATGATTCGATTCATGATTCTTGACTTATGATTCATGATTCGATTCATGATTCATGATCATGATTCATGATTCATGATTTAATTCATGATTCAATTCAATTCATGATTCATGATTCGATTCATGATTCATGATTCAATTCATGATTCATGATTCAATTCATGATTCATGATTCAATTCATGATTCATGATTCATGATTCGATTCATGATTCAATTTATGATTCATGATTCATGATTCATGATTCAATTCATGATTCATGATTCAATTCATGATTCATGATTCATGATTCAATTCATGATTCAATTCATGATTCATGATTCAATTTATGATTCATGATTCATGATTCATGATTCATGATTCAATTCATTATTCATGATTCAATTCATGATTCAATTCATGATTCATGATTCAATTCATGATTCATGATTCATGATTTATGATTCAATTCATGATTCAATTAATGATTCATGATTCATCATTCAATTCATGATTCATGATTCAATTCATGATTCATGATTCGATTCATGATTCATGATTCAATACATGATTCATGATTCATGAATTATGATTCAATTCATGATTCATGATTCATGATTTAATTTATAATTTATGATTCAATTCATGATTTAAGATTCATGATTCGATTCATGATTCATGATTCAATTCATGATTCATGATTCATGTTTCGATTCATGATTCAATTCATGATTCATGATTAAATTCATGATTCATAATTCATGATTTATGATTCGATTCATGATTCATGATTCAATTCATGATTCATGATTCATGATTCATGATTCATGATTCATGATTCAATTCATGATTCATGATTCAATTCATGATTCATGATTCAATTCATGATTCATGATTCATGATTCAATTCAATTCATGATTTATGATTCGATTCATGATTCATGATTCAATTCATGATATATGATTCATGATTCATGATTTAATTCATTATTCATGGTTCATGATTCATGATTCAATTCATGATTCATAATTCATGATTCATGATTCAATTCATGATTCATAATTCATGATTCATGAATCAATTTATGATTCATGAATCAATTCATGATTCATAATTCATTATTTATGATTCGATTCATGATTCATGATTCATGATTCATGATTCAATTCATGATTCAAGATTCATGATTCGATTCATGATTCATGATTCATGATTCAATTCATGATTCATGATTCATGATTCAATTCATGATTCATGATTCAATTCATGAGTTATGATTCGATTCATGATTCATGATTCAATTCATGATTCATGATTCATGATTCAATTCATGATTCATGATTCATGATTCAATTCATGATTCAATTCATGACTCATGAATCATGATTCAATTTATGATTCATGATTCATGATTTATGATTGATGAATTCAATTCATGATTCATGATTCATGATTTATGATTCAATTCATGATTCAATTCATGATTCATAATTCATGATTCATAATTCATGATTCAATTTATTATTCATGATTCGTGATTTAATTCATGATTCAATTCATGATTCATGATTCAATTCAGGATTCAATTCATGATTCATGATTCATGATTCAATTCATGATTCATGATTCGATTCATGATTCATGATTCATGATTCAATTCATGATTCATAATTTATGGTTCATGATTCAATTCATGATTCATGATTCAAGATTCATGATTCATGATTCAATTCATGATTCATGATTCAATTCATGATTCAATTCATGATTCATAATTCGATTCATGATTCATGATTCATGATTCAATTCATGATTCATGATTCATGATTCATGATTCAATTCATGATTCAAGATTCATGATTCGATTCATGATTCATGATTCATGGTTCAATTCATGATTCATGATTCATGATTCAATTCATGATTCATGATTTAATTCATGATTCATGATTCATGATTCGATTCATGATTCATGATTTAATTCATGATTCATGATTCATGATTCAATTCATGATTCATGATTCATGATTCAATTCATGATTCAAGATTCATGATTCGATTCATGATTCATGATTCATGATTCAATTCATGATTCATGATTCATGATTCGATTCATGATTCATGATTTAATTCATGATTCATGATTCATGATTCAATTCATGATTCATGATTCATGATTCGATTCATGATTCATGATTCATGATTCAATTCATGATTCATGATTCATGATTCGATTCATGATTCATGATTTAATTCATGATTCATGATTCATGATTCAATTCATGATTCATGATTCATGATTCAATTCATGATTCATGATTCATGATTCAATTCATGATTCAATTCATGACTCATGAATCATGATTCAATTTATGATTCATGATTCATGATTCATGATTGATGAATTCAATTCATAATTCATGATTTATGATTCAATTCATGATTCATGATTCAATTCATGATTCATGATTCAATTCATGATTCATGATTCATGATTCAATTCATGATTCATGATTCATGATTCAATTCGTGATTCATGATTTAATTCATGATTCAATTCATGATTCATGATTCAATTCATGATTCAATTCATGATTCATGATTCATGATTCAATTCATGATTCATGATTCAATTCATGATTCATGATTCAATTCATGATTCAATTTATGATTCATGATTCATGATTCATGATTTAATTCATGATTCAATTCATGATTCATGATTCAATTCATGATTCAATTCATGATTCATGATTCATGATTCAATTCATGATTCATGATTCAATTCATGATTCATGATTCAATTCATGATTCGATTCATGATTCATAATTCAATTCATGATTCATAATTCATGATTCATGATTCAATTCATGATTCATGATTCATGATTCAATTCATGATTCATAATTCATGATTCAATCCATAATTCAATTCATGATTCAATTCATGATTCATGATTCATGATTCAATTCATGATTCAATTCATGATTCATGATTCAATTCATGATTCATGATTCATGTTTCATTTCATGATTCATGATTCAATTCATGATTCATGATTCATGATTCAATTCATGATTCATGATTCAATTCATGATTCAATTCATGATTCATGATTCATGATTCAATTTATTATTCATGATTCGTGATTTAATTCATGATTCAATTCATGATTCATGATTCAATTCAGGATTCAATTCATGATTCATGATTCATTAATCAATTCATGATTCATGATTCGATTCATGATTCATGATTCATGATTCAATTCATGATTCATAATTTATGGTTTATGATTCAATTCAAGATTCATGATTCATGATTCATGATTCGATTCATGATTCATGATTCATTAATCAATTCATGATTCATGATTCGATTCATGATTCATGATTCATGATTCAATTCATGATTCATAATTTATGGTTCATGATTCAATTCAAGATTCATGATTCATGATTCAATTCATGATTCATGATTCAATTCATGATTCTTGATTCATGATTCATGATTCGATTCATGATTCATGATTCATGATTCAATTCATGATTCATGATTCATGATTCATGATTCATGATTCAATTCATGATTCAAGATTCATGATTCGATTCATGATTCATGATTCATGATTCAATTCATGATTCATGATTCATGATTCAATTCATGATTCATGATTCAATTCATGATTTATGATTCGATTCATGATTCATGATTCAATTCATGATTCATGATTCATGATTCAATTCATGATTCATGATTCATGATTCAATTCATGATTCAATTCATGACTCATGAATCATGATTCAATTTATGATTCATAATTTATGATTCATTATTGATGAATTCAATTCATGATTCATGATTCATGATTTATGATTCAATTCATGATTCAATTCATGATTCATAATTCATGATTCAATTTATTATTCATGATTCGTGATTTAATTCATGATTCAATTCATGATTCATGATTCAATTCAGGATTCAATTCATGATTCATGATTCATGATTCAATTCATGATTCATGATTCATGATTCAATTCATGATTCATAATTTATGGTTCATGATTCAATTCATGATTCATGATTCAAGATTCATGATTCATGATTCAATTCATGATTCATGATTCAATTCATGATTCTTGATTCATGATTCATAATTCGATTCATGATTCATGATTCATGATTCAATTCATGATTCATGACTCATGATTCATGATTCAATTCATGATTCAAGATTCATGATTCGATTCATGATTCATGATTCATGATTCAATTCATGATTCATGATTCATGATTCGATTCATGATTCATGATTCATGATTCAATTCATGATTCATGATTCGATTCATGATTCATGATTTATTTAATGATTCATGATTCATGATTCAATTCATGATTCATGATTCATGATTCAATTCATGATTCAATTCATGACTCATGAATCATGATTCAATTTATGATTCATGATTCATGATTCATGATTGATGAATTCAATTCATGATTCATGATTCATGATTTATGATTCAATTCATGATTCATGATTCAATTCATGATTCATGATTCAATTCATGATTCATGATTCATGATTCAATTCATGATTCATGATTCATGATTCAATTCGTGATTCAATTTATGATTCATGATTCATGATTTAATTCATGATTCAATTCATGATTCATGATTCAATTCATGATTTAATTCATGATTCATGATTCTTGATTCAATTCATGATTCATGATTCAATTCATGATTCATGATTCAATTCATGATTCATGATTCGATTCATGATTCATGATTCATAATTCAATTCATAATTTATGATTCATGATTCATGATTCATGATTCATGATTCAATTCATGATTCATGATTCATTTCATGATTCATAATTCATGATTCATGATTCAATTCATGATTCATGATTCAATTCATGATTCGAATCCTGATTCAATTCATGATTCATGATTAATGATTCAATTCATGATTCATGATTCATGATTCATGATTCAATTCATGATTCATGATTTATGATTCAATTCATGATTCAATTCATGATTCATGATTCGATTCATGATTCTTGATTCATGATTCATGATTCGATTCATGATTCATGATTCATGATTCAATTCATGATTCATGATTCATGATTCATGATTCATGATTCAATTCATAATTCATGATTCATGATTCATGATTCGATTCATGATTCTTGACTCATGATTCATGATTCGATTCATGATTCATGATTCATGATTTAATTCATGATTCAATTCAATTCATGATTCATGATTCGATTCATGATTCATGATTCAATTCATGATTCATGATTTAATTCATGATTCATGATTCGATTCATGATTCATGATTCAATTCATGATTCATGATTTAATTCATTATTCATGATTCGATTCATGATTCATGATTCAATTCATGATTCATGATTCGATTCATGATTCATGATTCATGATTCAATTCATGATTCATGATTCATGATTCAATTCATGATTCATGATTCATGATTCAATTCATGATTCATGATTCAATTCATGATTCAATTCATGATTCATGATTCGATTCATGATTCTTGATTCATGATTCATGATTCAATTCATGATTCATGATTAATGATTCAATTCATGATTCATGATTCATGATTCATGATTCGATTCATGATTCTTGACTTATGATTCATGATTCGATTCATGATTCATGATTCATGATTCATGATTTAATTCATGATTCAATTCAATTCATGATTCATGATTCGATTCATGATTCATGATTCAATTCATGATTCATGATTAAATTCATGATTCATGATTCATGATTCGATTCATGATTCAATTTATGATTCATGATTCATGATTCATGATTCAATTCATGATTCATGATTCAATTCATGATTCATGATTCATGATTCAATTCATGATTCAATTCATGATTCATGATTCAATTTATGATTCATGATTCATGATTCATGATTCATGATTCAATTCATTATTCATGATTCAATTCATGATTCAATTCATGATTCATGATTCAATTCATGATTCATGATTCATGATTTATGATTCAATTCATGATTCAATTCATGATTCATGATTCATGATTCAATTCATTATTCATGATTCAATTCATGATTCAATTCATGATTCATGATTCAATTCATGATTCATGATTCATAATTCAATTCATGATTCATGATTCGATCATGATTCATGATTCATGATTCAATTCATGATTCATGATTCATGAATTATGATTCAATTCATGATTTAAGATTCATGATTCGATTCATGATTCATGATTCAATTCATGATTCATGATTCATGTTTCGATTCATGATTCAATTCATGATTCATGATTAAATTCATGATTCATAATTCATGATTTATGATTCGATTCATGATTCATGATTCAATTCATGATTCATGATTCATGATTCATGATTCATGATTCATGATTCAATTCATGATTCATGATTCAATTCATGATTCATGATTCAATTCATGATTCATGATTCATGATTCAATTCAATTCATGATTTATGATTCGATTCATGATTCATGATTCAATTCATGATATATGATTCATGATTCATGATTTAATTCATTATTCATGGTTCATGATTCATGATTCAATTCATGATTCATAATTCATGATTCATGATTCAATTCATGATTCATAATTCATGATTCATGAATCAATTTATGATTCATGAATCAATTCATGATTCATAATTCATTATTTATGATTCGATTCATGATTCATGATTCATGATTCATGATTCAATTCATGATTCATGATTCAATTCATGATTCATGATTCATGATTTGATTCATAATTCATGATTTATGATTCAATTCATGGTTCATGATTCATGATTCAATTCATAATTCATGATTCATGACTCAATTCATGATTCATGATTCATGATTCAATTCATGTTTCATGATTCATAATTCGATTCATGATTCATGATTCAAGATTCAATTCATGATTCATGATTCATGTTTTATTTCATGATTCATAATTCATGATTCAATTCATGATTCATGATTCAATTCATGATTCAATTCATGATTCAATTCATGATTCATGATTCATGATTCAATTTATTATTCATGATTCGTGATTTAATTCATGATTCAATTCATTATTCATGATTTAATTCAGGATTCAATTCATGATTCATGATTCATGATTCATGATTCATGATTCAATTCATGATTCATGATTCATGATTCAATTCATGATTCATGATTCGATTCATTATTCATGATTCAATTCATGATTCATGATTCAATTTATGATTCATGATTCATGATTCGATTCATAATTCATGATTTATGATTCAATTCATGGTTCATGATTCATGATTCAATTCATAATTCATAATTCATGATTCATGACTCAATTCATGATTCATGATTCATGATTTATGATTCAATTCATGTTTCATGATTCATGATTCGATTCATGATTCATGATTCATGATTCAATTCATGATTCATGATTCAATTCATGATTCATGATTCATGTTTTATTTCATGATTCATGATTCATGATTCAATTCATGATTCATGATTCATGATTCAATTCATGATTCATGATTCATGATTCAATTCATGATTCAATTCATGATTCATGATTCATGATTCAATTTATTATTCATGATTCGTGATTTAATTCATGATTCAATTCATTATTCATGATTCAATTCAGGATTCAATTCATGATTCATGATTCATGATTCAATTCATGATTCATAATTTATGATTCATGATTCAATTCATGATTCATGATTTAAGATTCATGATTCAATTCATGATTCATGATTCAATTCATGATTCGAATCCTGATTCAATTTATGATTCATATTTTGATTTATGATTGATGATTCATGATTCATGATTCAATTCATGATTCATGATTTGATTTATGATTCATGATTCATGATTCATGATTCAATTCATGATTCATGATTCATGATTCATGATTCAATTCATGATTCATGATTCATTAATCATGATTCGATTTCTGATTCATGATTCATGATTCATGATTCAATTCATGATTCATGATTCATGATTTAATTCATAATTCATGATTCGATTCATGATTTTTGATTCATGATTCATGATTCGATTCATGATTCATGATTCATAATTCACTTCATGATTCATGATTCATGATTCGTGATTCATGATTCATGATTCAATTCATGATTCATGATTCATGATTCAATTCATAATTCATGATTAATGATTCATGATTCAATTCATGATTCATGATTCAATTCATGATTCTTGATTCATGATTCATGATTCGATTCATGATTCATGATTCATGATTCAATTTATGATTCATGATTCATGATTCATGATTCATGATTCAATTCATGATTCATGATTCATGATTCAATTCATGATTCATATTTCATGATTCAATTCATGATTCATGATTCAATTCATGATTCATGATTCGATTCATGATTCATGATTCAATTCATAATTCATGATTCGATTCATGATTTTTGATTCATGATTCATGATTCGATTCATGATTCATGATTCATAATTCACTTCATGATTCATGATTCATGATTCATGATTCATGATTCATGATTCATGATTCAATTCATGATTCATGATTCATGATTCAATTCATAATTCATGATTCATGATTCATGATTCAATTCATGATTCATGATTCAATTCATGATTCTTGATTCATGATTCATGATTCGATTCATGATTCATGATTCATAATTCATGATTCGATTCATGTTTCCTGATTCATGATTCAATTCATGATTCATGATTCATGATTCATGATTCATGATTCAATTCATGATTCATGATTCATGATTCAATTCATGATTCATGATTCATGATTCAATTCATGATTCATGGTTCATGATTCAATTCATGATTCATGATTCATGATTCAATTCATGATTCAATTCATGACTCATGAATCATGATTCAATTTATGATTCATGATTCATGATTCATGATTGATGAATTCAATTTATGATTAATGATTCATGATTTATGATTCAATTTATGATTCAATTCATGATTCATAATTCATGATTCAATTTATTATTCATGATTCGTGATTTAATTCATGATTCAATTCATGATTCATGATTCAAATCAGGTTTCAATTCATGATTCATGATTCATGATTCAATTCATGATTCATGATTCATGATTCATGATTCATGATTCAATTCATGATTCAAGATTCATGATCCGATTCATGATTCATGATTCATGATTCAATTCATGATTCATGATTTAATTCATGATTCATGATTCGATTCATGATTCATGATTTAATTCATGATTCATGATTCATGATTCAATTCATGATTCATGATTCATGATTCAATTCATGATTCAAGATTCATGATTTATGATTCAATTCATGATTCAATTCATGATTCATAATTCATGATTCAATTTATTATTCATGATTCGTGATTTAATTCATGATTTAATTCATGATTCATGATTCAATTAAGGATTCAATTCATGATTCATGATTCATGATTCAATTCATGATTCATGATTCGATTCATGATTCAATTCATGATTCATGATTCATGATTCAATTCATGATTCATAATTTATGGTTCATGATTCAATTCATGATTCATGATTCAAGATTCATGATTCATGATTCAATTCATGATTCATGATTCAATTCATGATTCTTGATTCATGATTCATGATTCGATTCATGATTCATGATTCATGATTCAATTCATGATTCATGATTCATGATTCATGATTCAATTCATGATTCAAGATTCATGATCCGATTCATGATTCATGATTCATGATTCAATTCATGATTCATGATTCATGATTCAATTCATGATTCATGATTTAATTCATGATTCATGATTCGATTCATGATTCATGATTTAATTCATGATTCATGATTCATGATTCAATTCATGATTCATGATTCATGATTCAATTCATGATTCAAGATTCATGATTCGATTCATGATTCATGATTCATGATTCAATTCATGATTCATGATTCATGATTCGATTCATGATTCATGATTTAATTCATGATTCATGATTCAATTCATGATTCATGATTCATGATTCAATTCATGATTCAATTCATGACTCATGAATCATGATTCAATTTATGATTCATGATTCATGATTCATGATTGATGAATTCAATTCATGATTCATGATTCATGATTCAGGATTCAATTCATGATTCAATTCATGATTCATGATTCAATTCATGATTCATGATTCATGATTCAATTCATGATTCATGATTCATGATTCAATTCATGATTCATGATTCATGATTCATGATTTAATTCATGATTCATGATTCATGATTTAATTCATGATTCAATTCATGATTCATGATTCAATTCATGATTCAATTCATGATTAATGATTCATTTCATGATTCATGATTCAATTCATGATTCATGATTCAATCATGATTCATGATTCAATTCATGATTCATGATTCATGATTCAATTCATGATTTATGATTCATGATTCATGATTCATGATTCATGATTCAATTCATGATTCATGATTCAATTCATGATTCAATTCATGATTCATGATTCAATTCATGATTCAATTCATGATTCATGATTCGATTCATGATTCATGATTCATGATTCAATTCATAATTTATGATTCATGATTCATGATTCATGATT
This sequence comes from Mixophyes fleayi, assembly GCF_038048845.1. Lineage (NCBI taxonomy): Eukaryota > Metazoa > Chordata > Amphibia > Anura > Limnodynastidae > Mixophyes > Mixophyes fleayi. The sequence continues at coordinate 24,357 of NW_027448308.1, forward strand.
CAATTCATGATTCATGATTCAATTCATGATTCATAATTCATGATTCAATTCATGATTCATGATTCAATTCATGATTCGAATCCTGATTCAATTCATGATTCATGATTAATGATTCAATTCATGATTCATGATTCATGATTCATGATTCAATTCATGATTCATGATTTGTGATTCAATTCATGATTCATGAATCAATTCATGATTCAATTCATGATTTATGATTCGATTTATGATTCTTGATTCATGATTCATGATTCGATTCATGATTCATGATTCATGATTCAATTCATGATTCATGATTCATGATTCATGATTCAATTCAAAATTCATGATTCATGATTCATGATTCAATTCATGATTCATTATTCATGATTCATGATTCAATTCAAAATTCATGATTCATGATTCATGATTCGATTCATGATTCTTGACTCATGATTCATGATTCAATTCATGATTCATGATTCGATTCATGATTCATGATTCAATTCATGATTCATGATTTAATTCATGATTCATGATTCATGATTCGATTCATGATTCATGATTCAATTCATGATTCATGATTTAATTCATGATTCATAATTCATGATTCGATTCATGATTCATGATTCAATTCATGATTCATGATTCGATTCATGATTAATGATTCAATTCATGATTCATGATTCATGATTCATGATTCAATTCATGATTCATGATTCATGATTCAATTCATGATTCATGATTCAATTCATGATTCAATTCAGGATTCATGATTCGATTCATGATTCTTGATTCATGATTCATGATTCAATTCATGATTCATGATTCAATTCATGATTCATGATTCATGATTCATGATTCAATTCATGATTCATGATTCATGATTCATGATTCGATTCATGATTCTTGACTCATGATTCATGATTCGATTCATGATTCATGATTCATGATTCATGATTCATGATTCATGATTTAATTCATGATTCAATTCAATTCATGATTCATGATTCGATTCATGATTCATGATTCAATTCATGATTCATGATTCAATTCATGATTCATGATTCATGATTCGATTCATGATTCAATTCATGATTCATCATTCGATTCATGATTCATGATTCAATTCATGATTCATGATTCATGATTCAATTCATGATTCATGATTCATGATTCAATTCATGATTCAATTCATGATTCAAATCATGATTCATGATTCAATTCATGATTCAATTCATGATTCAATTCATGATTCATGATTCAATTCATGATTCATGATTCATGTTTCATTTCATGATTCATGATTCATGATTCAATTCATGATTCATGATTCATGATTCAATTCATGATTCATGATTCATGATTCAATTCATGATTCAATTCATGATTCATGATTCATGATTCAATTTATTATTCATGATTCGTGATTTAATTCATGATTCAATTCATGATTCATGATTCATGATTCAATTCATGATTCAATTCATGATTCATGATTCATGATTCAATTTATAATTCATGATTCATGATTCAATTCAGGATTCAATTCATGATTCATGATTCATGATTCAATTCATGATTCATGATTCGATCATGATTCATGATTCATGATTCATGATTCAATTCAGGATTCAATTCATGATTCATGATTCATGATTCAATTCATAATTCATGATTCGATTCATGATTCATGATTCATGATTCATGATTCAATTCATGATTCATGATTCGATTCATGATTCTTGATTCATGATTCATGATTCGATTCATGATTCATGATTCAAGATTCATGATTCATGATTCAATTCATGATTCATGATTCAATTCATGATTCTTGATTCATGATTCATGATTCGATTCATGATTCATGATTCATGATTCAATTCATGATTCATGATTCATGATTCATGATTCAATTCATGATTCAAGATTCATGATTCGATTCATGATTCATGATTCAATTTATGATTCATGATTCATGATTCAATTCATGATTCATGATTCAATTCATGATTTATGATTCGATTCATGATTCATGATTCATGATTCATGATTCATGATTCAATTCATGATTCATGATTCATGATTCAATTCATGATTCATGATTCATGATTCGATTCATAATTCATGATTTATGATTCAATTCATGGTTCATGATTCATGATTCAATTCATAATTCAGAATTCATGATTCATGACTCAATTCATGATTCATGATTCATGATTCAATTCATGTTTCATGATTCATGATTCGATTCATGATTCATGATTCATGATTCAATTCATGATTCATGATTCAATTCATGATTCATGATTCATGTTTCATTTCATGATTCATGATTCATGATTCAATTCATGATTCAATTCATGATTCAATTCATGATTCAATTCATGATTCATGATTCATGTTTCATTTCATGATTCATGATTCATGATTCAATTCATGATTCATGATTCATGATTCAATTCATGATTCATGATTCATGATTCAATTCATGATTCATGATTCGATTCATGATTCTTGATTCATGATTCATGATTCGATTCATGATTCATGATTCATGATTCAATTCATGATTCATGATTCATGATTCAATTCATGATTCATGATTCATGATTCATGATTCAATTCATTATTCATGATTCATGATTCAATTCATAATTCATGATTCATGATTCATGATTCGATTCATGATTCTTGACTCATGATTCATGATTCGATTCATGATTCATGATTCATAATTCATGATTCATGAATCAATTCATGATTCATAATTCATGATTCATGATTCATGATTCAATTCATGATTCATGATTCATGATTCAATTCATGATTCATGATTCATGATTCGATTCATAATTCATGATTTATGATTCAATTCATGGTTCATGATTCATTATTCAATTCATAATTCATGATTCATGACTCAATTCATGATTCATGATTCATGATTCAATTCATGTTTCATGATTCATGATTCGATTCATGATTCATGATTCATGATTCAATTCATGATTTATTATTCAATTCATGATTCATGTTTCATTTCATGATTCATGATTCATGATTCAATTCATGATTCATGATTCATGATTCAATTCATGATTCATGATTCATGATTCAATTCATGATTCAATTCATGATTCAATTCATGATTCATGATTCATGATTCAATTCATGATTCAATTCATGATTCAATTCATGATTCATGATTCAATTCATGATTCATGATTCATGTTTCATTTCATGATTCATGATTCATGATTCAATTCATGATTCATGATTCATGATTCAATTCATGATTCATGATTCATGATTCAATTCATGATTCAATTCATGATTCATGATTCATGATTCAATTTATTATTCATGATTCGTGATTTAATTCATGATTCAATTCATGATTCATGATTCATGATTCAATTCATGATTCAATTCATGATTCATGATTCATGATTCAATTTATAATTCATGATTCATGATTCAATTCAGGATTCAATTCATGATTCATGATTCAATTCATGATTCATGATTCGATTCATGATTCATGATTCATGATTCATGATTCAATTCAGGATTCAATTCATGATTCATGATTCATGATTCAATTCATAATTCATGATTCGATTCATGATTCATGATTCATGATTCATGATTCAATTCATGATTCATGATTCGATTCATGATTCTTGATTCATGATTCATGATTCATGATTCATGATTCGATTCATGATTCATGATTCAAGATTCATGATTCATGATTCAATTTATGATTCATGATTCAATTCATGATTCTTGATTCATGATTCATGATTCGATTCATGATTCATGATTCATGATTCAATTCATGATTCATGATTCATGATTCATGATTCATGATTCAATTCATGATTCAAGATTCATGATTCGATTCATGATTCATGATTCAATTTATGATTCATGATTCATGATTCAATTCATGATTCATGATTCAATTCATGATTTATGATTCGATTCATGATTCATGATTCATGATTCATGATTCATGATTCAATTCATGATTCATGATTCATGATTCAATTCATGATTCATGATTCATGATTCGATTCATAATTCATGATTTATGATTCAATTCATGGTTCATGATTCATGATTCAATTCATAATTCAGAATTCATGATTCATGACTCAATTCATGATTCATGATTCATGATTCAATTTATGATTCATGATTCATGATTCAATTCATGATTCATGATTCAATTCATGATTTATGATTCGATTCATGATTCATGATTCATGATTCATGATTCATGATTCAATTCATGATTCATGATTCATGATTCAATTCATGATTCATGATTCATGATTCGATTCATAATTCATGATTTATGATTCAATTCATGGTTCATGATTCATGATTCAATTCATAATTCAGAATTCATGATTCATGACTCAATTCATGATTCATGATTCATGATTCAATTCATGTTTCATGATTCATGATTCGATTCATGATTCATGATTCATGATTCAATTCATGATTCATGATTCAATTCATGATTCATGATACATGTTTCATTTCATGATTCATGATTCATGATTCAATTCATGATTCAATTCATGATTCAATTCATGATTCAATTCATGATTCATGATTCATGTTTCATTTCATGATTCATGATTCATGATTCAATTCATGATTCATGATTCATGATTCAATTCATGATTCATGATTCATGATTCAATTCATGATTCATGATTCGATTCATGATTCTTGATTCATGATTCATGATTCGATTCATGATTCATGATTCATGATTCATGATTCAATTCATGATTCATGATTCATGATTCAATTCATGATTCATGATTCATGATTCATGATTCCATTCATTATTCATGATTCATGATTCAATTCATAATTCATGATTCATGATTCATGATTCGATTCATGATTCTTGACTCATGATTCATGATTCGATTCATGATTCATGATTCATAATTCATGATTCATGAATCAATTCATGATTCATAATTCATGATTCATGATTCATGATTCAATTCATGATTCATGATTCATGATTCAATTCATGATTCATGATTCATGATTCGATTCATAATTCATGATTTATGATTCAATTCATGGTTCATGATTCATTATTCAATTCATAATTCATGATTCATGACTCAATTCATGATTCATGATTCATGATTCAATTCATGTTTCATGATTCATGATTCGATTCATGATTCATGATTCATGATTCAATTCATGATTTATTATTCAATTCATGATTCATGTTTCATTTCATGATTCATGATTCATGATTCAATTCATGATTCATGATTCATGATTCAATTCATGATTCATGATTCATGATTCAATTCATGATTCAATTCATGATTCAATTCATGATTCATGATTCATGATTCAATTCATGATTCAATTCATGATTCAATTCATGATTCATGATTCAATTCATGATTCATGATTCATGTTTCATTTCATGATTCATGATTCATGATTCAATTCATGATTCATGATTCATGATTCAATTCATGATTCATGATTCATGATTCAATTCATGATTCAATTCATGATTCATGATTCATGATTCAATTTATTATTCATGATTCGTGATTTAATTCATGATTCAATTCATGATTCATGATTCATGATTCAATTCATGATTCAATTCATGATTCATGATTCATGATTCAATTTATAATTCATGATTCATGATTCAATTCAGGATTCAATTCATGATTCATGATTCATGATTCAATTCATGATTCATGATTCGATTCATGATTCATGATTCATGATTCATGATTCAATTCAGGATTCAATTCATGATTCATGATTCATGATTCAATTCATAATTCATGATTCGATTCATGATTCATGATTCATGATTCATGATTCAATTCATGATTCATGATTCGATTCATGATTCTTGATTCATGATTCATGATTCATGATTCATGATTCGATTCATGATTCATGATTCAAGATTCATGATTCATGATTCAATTTATGATTCATGATTCAATTCATGATTCTTGATTCATGATTCATGATTCGATTCATGATTCATGATTCATGATTCAATTCATGATTCATGATTCATGATTCATGATTCATGATTCAATTCATGATTCAAGATTCATGATTCGATTCATGATTCATGATTCAATTTATGATTCATGATTCATGATTCAATTCATGATTCATGATTCAATTCATGATTTATGATTCGATTCATGATTCATGATTCATGATTCATGATTCATGATTCAATTCATGATTCATGATTCATGATTCAATTCATGATTCATGATTCATGATTCGATTCATAATTCATGATTTATGATTCAATTCATGGTTCATGATTCATGATTCAATTCATAATTCAGAATTCATGATTCATGACTCAATTCATGATTCATGATTCATGATTCAATTCATGTTTCATGATTCATGATTCGATTCATGATTCATGATTCATGATTCAATTCATGATTCATGATTCAATTCATGATTCATGATTCATGTTTCATTTCATGATTCATGATTCATGATTCAATTCATGATTCATGATTCATGATTCAATTCATAATTCATGATTCATGATTCAATTCATGATTCAATTCATGATTCATGATTCATGATTCAATTCATGATTCAATTCATGATTCAATTCATGATTCAATTCATGATTCAATTCATGATTCATGATTCATGTTTCATTTCATGATTCATGATTCATGATTCAATTCATGATTCATGATTCATGATTCAATTCATGATTCAATTCATGATTCATGATTCATGATTCAATTTATTATTCATGATTCGTGATTTAATTCATGATTCAATTCATGATTCATGATTCATGATTCAATTCATGATTCAATTCATGATTCATGATTCATGATTCAATTTATAATTCATGATTCATGATTCAATTCAGGATTCAATTCATGATTCATGATTCATGATTCAATTCATGATTCATGATTCGATTCATGATTCATGATTCATGATTCATGATTCAATTCAGGATTCAATTCATGATTCATGATTCATGATTCAATTCATGATTCATGATTCGATTCATAATTCATGATTCATGATTCATGATTCAATTCATGATTCATGATTCAATTCATGATTCTTGATTCATGATTCATGATTCGATTCATGATTCATGATTCAAGATTCATGATTCATGATTCAATTCATGATTCATGATTCAATTCATGATTCTTGATTCATGATTCATGATTCGATTCATGATTCATGATTCATGATTCAATTCATGATTCATGATTCATGATTCATGATTCAATTCATGATTCAAGATTCATGATTCGATTCATGATTCATGATTCATGATTCAATTCATGATTCATGATTCATGATTCAATTCATGATTCATGATTCAATTCATGATTTATGATTCGATTCATGATTCATGATTCAATTCATGATTCATGATTCATGATTCAATTCATGATTCATAATTCATGATTCAATTCATGATTCAATTCATGACTCATGAATCATGATTCAATTTATGATTCATGATTCATGATTCATGATTGATGAATTCAATTCATGATTCATGATTCATGATTTATGATTCAATTCATGATTCAATTCATGATTCATAATTCATGATTCAATTTATTATTCATGATTCGTGATTTAATTCATGATTCAATTCATGATTCATGATTCAATTCAGGATTCAATTCATGATTCATGATTCATGATTCAATTCATGATTCATGATTCGATTCATGATTCATGATTCATGATTCATGATTCAATTCATGATTCAAGATTCATGATTCGATTCATGATTCATGATTCATGATTCAATTCATGATTCATGATTCATGATTCAATTCATGATTCATGATTTAATTCATGATTCATGATTCATGATTCTATTCATGATTCATGATTTAATTCATGATTCATGATTCATGATTCAATTCATGATTCATGATTCATGATTCAATTCATGATTCAAGATTCATGATTCGATTCATGATTCATGATTCATGATTCAATTCATGATTCATGATTCATGATTCGATTCATGATTCATGATTTAATTCATGATTCATGATTCATGATTCAATTCATGATTCATGATTCATGATTCAATTCATGATTCATGATTCATGATTCAATTCATGATTCAATTCATGACTCATGAATCATGATTCAATTTATGATTCATGATTCATGATTCATGATTGATGAATTCAATTCATGATTCATGATTCATGATTTATGATTCAATTCATGATTCAATTCATGATTCATGATTCAATTCATGATTCATGATTCAATTCATGATTCATGATTCATGATTCAATTCATGATTCATGATTCAATTCATGATTCATGATTCATGATTCAATTCGTGATTCAATTTATGATTCATGAATCATGATTCATGATTTAATTCATGATTCAATTCATGATTCATGATTCAATTCATGATTCAATTCATGATTCATGATTCATGATTCAATTCATGATTCATGATTCAATTCATGATTCATGATTCGATTTATGATTCATGATACATGATTCAATTCATGATTTATGATTCATGATTCACGATTCATGATTCATGATTCAATTCATGATTCATGATTCAATTCATGATTCATAATTCATGATTCATGATTCAATTCATGATTCATGATTCAATTCATGATTCGAATCCTGATTCAATTCATGATTCATGATTAATGATTCAATTCATGATTCATGATTCATGATTCAATTCATGATTCATGATTTATGATTCAATTCATGATTCATGATTCAATTCATGATTCAATTCATGATTCATGATTCGATTCATGATTCTTGATTCAATTCAGGATTCAATTCATGATTCATGATTCATGATTCAATTCATGATTCATGATTCGATTCATGATTCATGATTCATGATTCATGATTCAATTCATGATTCAAGATTCATGATTCGATTCATGATTCATGATTCATGATTCAATTCATGATTCATGATTCATGATTCAATTCATGATTCATGATTTAATTCATGATTCATGATTCATGATTCTATTCATGATTCATGATTTAATTCATGATTCATGATTCATGATTCAATTCATGATTCATGATTCATGATTCAATTCATGATTCAAGATTCATGATTCGATTCATGATTCATGATTCATGATTCAATTCATGATTCATGATTCATGATTCGATTCATGATTCATGATTTAATTCATGATTCATGATTCATGATTCAATTCATGATTCATGATTCATGATTCAATTCATGATTCAATTCATGACTCATGAATCATGATTCAATTTATGATTCATGATTCATGATTCATGATTGATGAATTCAATTCATGATTCATGATTTATGATTCAATTCATGATTCAATTCATGATTCATGATTCAATTCATGATTCATGATTCATGATTCAATTCATGATTCATGATTCATGATTCAATTCATGATTCATGATTCATGATTCAATTCGTGATTCAATTTATGATTCATGATTCATGATTCATGATTTAATTCATGATTCAATTCATGATTCATGATTCAATTCATGATTCAATTCATGATTCATGATTCATGATTCAATTCATGATTCATGATTCAATTCATGATTCATGATTCAATTCATGATTCATGATTCGATTTATGATTCATGATACATGATTCAATTCATGATTTATGATTCATGATTCACGATTCATGATTCATGATTCAATTCATGATTCATGATTCAATTCATGATTCATAATTCATGATTCATGATTCAATTCATGATTCATGATTCAATTCATGATTCGAATCCTGATTCAATTCATGATTCATGATTAATGATTCAATTCATGATTCATGATTCATGATTCAATTCATGATTCATGATTTATGATTCAATTCATGATTCATGATTCAATTCATGATTCAATTCATGATTCATGATTCGATTCATGATTCTTGATTCATGATTCATGATTCATGATTCATGATTCATGATTCAATTCATGATTCATGATTCAATTCATGATTCAATTTATGATTCATGATTCATGATTCATGATTTAATTCATGATTCAATTCATGATTCATGATTCAATTCATGATTCATGATTAATGATTCAATTCATGATTCATGATTCATGATTCATGATTTATGATTCAATTCATGATTCATGATTCAATTCATGATTCAATTCATGATTCATGATTCGATTCATGATTCTTGATTCATGATTCATGATTCGATTCATGATTCATGATTCATGATTCAATTCATGATTCATGATTCATGATTCAATTCATGATTCAATTTATGATTAATGATTCATGATTCATGATTTAATTCATGATTCAATTCATGATTCATGATTCAATTCATGATTCAATTCATGATTCATGATTCAATTCATGATTCAATTCATGATTCATGATTCGATTCATGATTCTTGATTCATGATTCATGATTCGATTCATGATTCATGATTCATGATTCAATTCATGATTCATGATTCATGATTCAATTCATGATTCAATTTATGATTAATGATTCATGATTCATGATTTAATTCATGATTCAATTCATGATTCATGATTCAATTCATGATTCAATTCATGATTCATGATTCATGATTCAATTCATGATTCATGATTCAATTCATGATTCATGATTCAATTCATGATTCGATTCATGATTCATAATTCAATTCATGATTTATGATTCTGGATTCATGATTCAATTCATGATTCATGATTCAATTCATGATTCATAATTCATGATTCATGATTCATGATTCAATTCATGATTCAAGATTCATGATTCGATTCATGATTCATGATTCAATTCATGATTCATGATTCATGATTCAATTCATGATTCATGATTCAATTCATGATTTATGATTCGATTCATGATTCATGATTCAATTCATGATTCATGATTCATGATTCAATTCATGATTCATGATTCATGATTCAATTCATGATTCAATTCATGATTCATGAATCATGATTCAATTTATGATTCATGATTCATGATTCATGATTGATGAATTCAATTCATGATTCATGATTTATGATTCAATTCATGATTCAATTCATGATTCATAATTCATGATTCATAATTCATGATTCATAATTCATGATTCAATTTATTATTCATGATTTGTGATTTAATTCATGATTCAATTCATGATTCATGATTCAATTCAGGATTCAATTCATGATTCATGATTCATGATTCAATTCATGATTCATGATTCGATTCATGATTCATGATTCATGATTCAATTCATGATTCATAATTTATGGTTCATGATTCAATTCATGATTCATGATTCAAGATTCATGATTCATGATTCAATTCATGATTCATGATTCAATTCATGATTCTTGATTCATGATTCATAATTCGATTCATGATTCATGATTCATGATTCAATTCATGATTCATGATTCATGATTCATGATTCAATTCATGATTCATGATTCATGATTCAATTCATGATTCATGATTTAATTCATGATTCATGATTCATGATTCGATTCATGATTCATGATTTAATTCATGATTCATGATTCATGATTCAATTCATGATTCATGATTCATGATTCAATTCATGATTCAAGATTCATGATTCGATTCATGATTCATGATTCATGATTCAATTCATGATTCATGATTCATGATTCGATTCATGATTCATGATTTAATTCATGATTCATGATTCATGATTCAATTCATGATTCATGATTCATGATTCGATTCATGATTCATGATTCATGATTCAATTCATGATTCATGATTCATGATTCAATTCATGATTCAATTCATGACTCATGAATCATGATTCAATTTATGATTCATGATTCATGATTCATGATTGATGAATTCAATTCATGATTCATGATTCATGATTTATGATTCAATTCATGATTCAATTCATGATTCATGATTCAATTCATGATTCATGATTCAATTCATGATTCATGATTCATGATTCAATTCGTGATTCAATTTATGATTCATGATTCATGATTTAATTCATGATTCAATTCATGATTCATGATTCAATTCATGATTCAATTCATGATTCATGATTCATGATTCAATTCATGATTCATGATTCAATTCATGATTCATGATTCAATTCATGATTCAATTTATGATTCATGATTCATGATTCATGATTTAATTCATGATTCATGATTCAATTCATGATTCAATTCATGATTCATGATTCATGATTCAATTCATGATTCATGATTCAATTCATGATTCATGATTCAATTCATGATTCGATTCATGATTCATAATTCAATTCATGATTTATGATTCATGATTCATGATTCAATTCATGATTCATGATTCAATTCATGATTCATAATTCATGATTCATGATTCAATTCATGATTCATGATTCATGATTCAATTCATGATTCATAATTCATGATTCAATTCATAATTCAATTCATGATTCAATTCATGATTCATGATTCAATTCATGATTTAATTCATGATTCAATTCATGATTCATGATTCAATTCATGATTCATGATTCATGTTTCATTTCATGATTCATGATTCATGATTCAATTCATGATTCATGATTCATGATTCAATTCATGATTCAATTCATGATTCATGATTCAATTCATGATTCAATTCATGATTCATGATTCAATTTATTATTCATGATTCGTGATTTAATTCATGATTCAATTCATGATTCATGATTCAATTCATGATTCAATTCATGATTCATGATTCAATTCATGATTCAATTCATGATTCATGATTCAATTTATTATTCATGATTCGTGATTTAATTCATGATTCAATTCATGATTCATGATTCAATTCAGGATTCAATTCATGATTCATGATTCATTAATCAATTCATGATTCATGATTCGATTCATGATTCATGATTCATGATTCAATTCATGATTCATGATTCAATTCATGATTCTTGATTCATGATTCATGATTCGATTCATGATTCATGATTCATGATTCAATTCATGATTCATGATTCATGATTCATGATTCATGATTCAATTCATGATTCAAGATTCATGATTCGATTCATGATTCATGATTCAATTCATGATTCATGATTCATGATTCAATTCATGATTTATGATTCGATTCATGATTCATGATTCAATTCATGATTCACGATTCATGATTCAATTCATGATTCATGATTCATGATTCAATTCATGATTCAATTCATGACTCATGAATCATGATTCAATTTATGATTCATGATTCATGATTCATGATTGATGAATTCAATTCATGATTCATGATTCATGATTTATGATTCAATTTATGATTCAATTCATGATTCATAATTCATGATTCAATTTATTATTCATGATTCGTGATTTAATTCATGATTCAATTCATGATTCATGATTCAATTCAGGATTCAATTCATGATTCATGATTCATGATTCAATTCATGATTCATGATTCGATTCATGATTCATGATTCATGATTCAATTCATGATTCATAATTTATGGTTCATGATTCAATTCATGATTCATGATTCATGATTCAATTCATGATTCATGATTCATGATTCGATTCATGATTCATGATTCATGATTCAATTCATGATTCATGATTCATGATTCAATTCATGATTCAATTCATGACTCATGAATCATGATTCAATTTATGATTCATGATTCATGATTCATGATTGATGAATTCAATTCATGATTCATGATTCATGATTTATGATTCAATTCATGATTCATGATTCAATTCATGATTCATGATTCAATTCATGATTCATGATTCAATTCATGATTCATGATTCATGATTCAATTCATGATTCATGATTCATGATTCAATTCGTGATTCAATTTATGATTCATGATTCATGATTCATGATTTAATTCATGATTCAATTCATGATTCATGATTTAATTCATGATTCATAATTCATGATTCAATTCATAATTCAATTCATGATTCAATTCATGATTCATGATTCAATTCATGATTCATGATTCATGATTCAATTCATGATTCATGATTCAATTCATGATTCATGCTTCAATTCATGATTCAATTTATGATTCATGATTCATGATTCATGATTTAATTCATGATTCAATTCATGATTCATGATTTAATTCATGATTCATAATTCATGATTCAATTCATAATTCAATTCATGATTCAATTCATGATTCATGATTCAATTCATGATTCAATTCATGATTCAATTCATGATTCATGATTCAATTCATGATTCATGATTCATGTTTCATTTCATGATTCATGATTCATGATTCAATTCATGATTCATGATTCATGATTCAATTCATGATTCATGATTTAATTCATGATTCTATTCATGATTCATGATTCATGATTCAATTTATTATTCATGATTCGTGATTTAATTCATGATTCAATTCATGATTCATGATTCAATTCAGGATTCAATTCATGATTCATGATTCATTAATCAATTCATGATTCATGATTCGATTCATGATTCATGATTCATGATTCAATTCACGATTCATAATTTATGGTTCATGATTCAATTCAAGATTCATGATTCATGATTCAATTCATGATTCATGATTCAATTCATGATTCTTGATTCATGATTCATGATTCGATTCATGATTCATGATTCATGATTCAATTCATGATTCATGATTCATGATTCATGATTCATGATTCAATTCATGATTCAAGATTCATGATTCGATTCATGATTCATGATTCATGATTCAATTCATGATTCATGATTCATGATTCAATTCATGATTCATGATTCAATTCATGATTTATGATTCGATTCATGATTCATGATTCAATTCATGATTCATGATTCATGATTCAATTCATGATTCATGATTCATGATTCAATTCATGATTCAATTCATGACTCATGAATCATGATTCAATTTATGATTCATGATTCATGATTCATGATTGATGAATTCAATTCATGATTCATGATTCATGATTTATGATTCAATTCATGATTCAATTCATGATTCATAATTCATGATTCAATTTATTATTCATGATTCGTGATTTAATTCATGATTCAATTCATGATTCATGATTCAATTCAGGATTCAATTCATGATTCATGATTCGATTCATGATTCATGATTCATGATTCAATTCATGATTCATAATTTATGGTTCATGATTCAATTCATGATTCATGATTCAAGATTAATGATTCATGATTCATGATTCAATTCATGATTCATGATTCATGATTCATGATTCATGATTCAATTCATAATTCATGATTCATGATTCATGATTCGATTCATGATTCTTGACTCATGATTCATGATTCGATTCATGATTCATGATTCATAATTCATGATTCATGAATCAATTCATGATTCATAATTCATGATTTATGATTCGATTCATGATTCATGATTCATGATTCATGATTCATGATTCATGATTCAATTCATGATTCATGATTCATGATTCAATTCATGATTCATGATTCATGATTCGATTCATAATTCATGATTTATGATTCAATTCATGGTTCATGATTCATGATTCAATTCATAATTCATAATTCATGATTCATGACTCAATTCATGATTCATGATTCATGATTCATGATTCATGATTCAATTCATGTTTCATGATTCATGATTTGATTCATGATTCATGATTCATGATTCAATTCATGATTCATGATTCAATTCATGATTCATGATTCATGTTTCATTTCATGATTCATGATTCATGATTCAATTCATGATTCATGATTCATGATTCAATTCATGATTCATGATTCATGATTCAATTCATGATTCAATTCATGATTCAATTCATGATTCATGATTCATGATTCAATTCATGATTCAATTCATGATTCATGATTCAATTCATGATTCATGATTCATGTTTCATTTCATGATTCATGATTCATGATTCGATTCATGATTTATGATTCAATTCATGATTCATGATTCATGATTCAATTCATGATTCAATTCATGATTCATGATTCATGATTCAATTTATTATTCATGATTCGTGATTTAATTCATTATTCAATTCATGATTCATGATTCATGATTCAATTCATGATTCAATTCATGATTCATGATTCATGATTCAATTTATAATTCATGATTCATGATTCAATTCAGGATTCAATTCATGATTCATGATTCATGATTCAATTCATGATTCATCATTCGATTCATGATTCATGATTCATGATTCATGATTCAATTCAGGATTCAATTCATGATTCATGATTCATGATTCAATTCATGATTCATGATTCGATTCATGATTCATGATTCATGATTCATGATTCAATTCATGATTCATGATTCAATTCATGATTCTTGATTCATGATTCATGATTCGATTCATGATTCATGATTCAAGATTCATAATTCATGATTCAATTCATGATTCATGATTCAATTCATGATTCATGATTCATGATTCGATTCATGATTCATGATTCAATTCATGATTCATGATTCATGATTCATGATTCATGATTCATGATTCAATTCATTATTCAAGATTCATGATTCGATTCATGATTCATGATTCATGATTCAATTCATGATTCATGATTCATGATTCAATTCATGATTCATGATTCAATTAATGATTTATGATTCGATTCATGATTCATGATTCAATTCATGATTCATGATTCATGATTCAATTCATGATTCATGATTCATGATTCAATTCATGATTCAATTCATGACTCATGAATCATGATTCAATTTATGATTCATGATTCATGATTCATGATTGATGAATTCAATTCATGATTCATGATTCATGATTTATGATTCAATTCATGATTCAATTCATGATTCATAATTCATGATTCAATTTATTATTCATGATTCGTGATTTAATTCATGATTCAATTCATGATTCATGATTCAATTCAGGATTCAATTCATGATTCATGATTCATGATTCAATTCATGATTCATGATTCGATTCATGATTCATGATTCATGATTCAATTCATGATTCATAATTTATGGTTCATGATTCAATTCATGATTCATGATTCAAGATTCATGATTCATGATTCATGATTCATGATTCAATTCATGATTCAAGATTCATGATTCGATTCATGATTCATGATTCATGATTCAATTCATGATTCATGATTCATGATTCAATTCATGATTCATGATTTAATTCATGATTCATGATTCATGATTCGATTCATGATTCATGATTTAATTCATGATTCATGATTCATGATTTAATTCATGATTCATGATTCATGATTCAATTCATGATTCATGATTCATGATTCAATTCATGATTCAAGATTCATGATTCGATTCATGATTCATGATTCATGATTCAATTCATGATTCATGATTCATGATTCGATTCATGATTCATGATTTAATTCATGATTCATGATTCATGATTCAATTCATGATTCATGATTCATGATTCAATTCATGATTCAATTCATGACTCATGAATCATGATTCAATTTATGTTTCATGATTCATGATTGATGAATTCAATTAATGATTCATGATTCATGATTTATGATTCAATTCATGATTCAATTCATGATTCATGATACAATTCATGATTCATGATTCAATTCATGATTCATGATTCATGATTCAATTCATGATTCATGATTCATGATTCAATTCATGATTCATGATTCATGATTCAATTCGTGATTCAATTTATGATTCATGATTCATGATTCATGATTTAATTCATGATTCAATTCATGATTCATGATTCAGTTCATGATTCAATTCATGATTCATGATTCATGATTCAATTCATGATTCATGATTCAATTCATGATTCATGATTCAATTCATGATTCATGATTAGATTCATGATTCATGATTCATGATTCAATTCATGATTCATGATTCAATTCATGATTCATGATTCAATTCATGATTCATAATTCATGATTCATGATTCAATTCATGATTCATGATTCAATTCATGATTCGAATCCTGATTCAATTCATGATTCATGATTAATGATTCAATTCATGATTCATGATTCAATTCATGATTCATGATTCGATTCATGATTCATGATTCATGATTCAATTCATGATTCATGATTCAATCATGATTCAATTTATGATTCATGATTCATGATTCATGATTCAATTCATGATTCATGATTTATGATTCAATTCATGATTCATGATTCAATTCATGATTCAATTCATGATTCATGATTCGATTCATAATTCTTGATTCATGATTCATGATTCGATTCATGATTCATTTCATGATTCAATTTATGATTCATGATTCATGATTCATGATTCAATTCATGATTCATGATTTATGATTCAATTCATGATTCATGATTCAATTCATGATTCAATTCATGATTCATGATTCGATTCATGATTCTTGATTCATGATTCATGATTCGATTCATGATTCATGATTCATGATTCAATTCATGATTCATGATTCATGATTCAATTCATGATTCAATTTATGATTAATGATTCATGATTCATGATTTAATTCATGATTCAATTCATGATTCATGATTCAATTCATGATTCAATTCATGATTCATGATTCATGATTCAATTCATGATTCATGATTCAATTCATGATTCATGATTCAATTCATGATTCGATTCATGATTCATAATTCAATTCATGATTTATGATTCATGATTCATGATTCAATTCATGATTCATGATTCAATTCATGATTCAATTCATGATTCATAATTCATGATTCATGATTCAATTCAGGATTCATGATTCATGATTCAATTCATGATTCATGATTCATGATTCAATTCATGATTCAATTCATGATTCAATTCATGATTCATGATTCATGATTCAATTCATGATTCAATTCATGATTCAATTCATGATTCATGATTCAATTCATGATTCATGATTCATGTTTCATTTCATGATTCATGATTCATGATTCAATTCATGATTCATGATTCATGATTCAATTCATGATTCATGATTCAATTCATGATTCATGATTCAATTCATGATTCAATTCATGATTCATGATTCATGATTCAATTTATTATTCATGATTCGTGATTTAATTCATGATTCAATTCAGGATTCAATTCATGATTCATGATTCATGATTCAATTCATGATTCATGATTCGATTCATGATTCATGATTCATGATTCAATTCATGATTCATAATTTATGGTTCATGATTCAATTCAAGATTCATGATTCATGATTCAATTCATGATTCATGATTCAATGCATGATTCTTGATTCATGATTCATGATTCGATTCATGATTCATGATTCATGATTCAATTCATGATTCATGATTCATGATTCATGATTCATGATTCAATTCATGATTCAAGATTCATGATTCGATTCATGATTCATGATTCATGATTCAATTCATGATTCATGATTCATGATTCAATTCATGATTCATGATTCAATTCATGAGTTATGATTCGATTCATGATTCATGATTCAATTCATGATTCATGATTCATGATTCAATTCATGATTCATGATTCATGATTCAATTCATGATTCAATTCATGACTCATGAATCATGATTCAATTTATGATTCATGATTCATGATTGATGATTGATGAATTCAATTCATGATTCATGATTCATGATTTATTATTCAATTCATGATTCAATTCATGATTCATAATTCATGATTCATAATTCATGATTCAATTTATTATTCATGATTCGTGATTTAATTCATGATTCAATTCATGATTCATGATTCAATTCAGGATTCAATTCATGATTCATGATTCATGATTCAATTCATGATTCATGATTCGATTCATGATTCATGATTCATGATTCAATTCATGATTCATAATTTATGATTCATGATTCAATTCATGATTCATGATTCAAGATTCATGATTCAATTCATGATTCATGATTCAATTCATGATTCTTGATTCATGATTCATAATTCGATTCATGATTCATGATTCATGATTCAATTCATGATTCATGATTCATGATTCATGATTCAATTCATGATTCAAGATTCATGATTCGATTCATGATTCATGATTCATGGTTCAATTCATGATTCATGATTCATGATTCAATTCATGATTCATGATTTAATTCATGATTCATGATTCATGATTCGATTCATGATTCATGATTTAATTCATGATTCATGATTCATGATTCAATTCATGATTCATGATTCATGATTCAATTCATTATTCAAGATTCATGATTCGATTCATGATTCATGATTCATGATTCAATTCATGATTCATGATTCATGATTTGATTCATGATTCATGATTTAATTCATGATTCATGATTCATGATTCAATTCATGATTCATGATTCATGATTCGATTCATGATTCATGATTCATGATTCAATTCATGATTCATGATTCATGATTCGATTCATGATTCATGATTTAATTCATGATTCATGATTCATGATTCATGATTCAATTCATGATTCATGATTCATGATTCAATTCATGATTCATAATTCATGATTCAATCCATAATTCAATTCATGATTCAATTCATGATTCATGATTCATGATTCAATTCATGATTCAATTCATGATTCATGATTCAATTCATGATTCATGATTCATGTTTCATTTCATGATTCATGATTCAATTCATGATTCATGATTCATGATTCAATTCATGATTCATGATTCAATTCATGATTCAATTCATGATTCAAGATTCATGATTCGATTCATGATTCATGATTCATGGTTCAATTCATGATTCATGATTCATGATTCAATTCATGATTCATGATTTAATTCATGATTCATGATTCATGATTCGATTCATGATTCATGATTTAATTCATGATTCATGATTCATGATTCAATTCATGATTCATGATTCATGATTCAATTCATTATTCAAGATTCATGATTCGATTCATGATTCATGATTCATGATTCAATTCATGATTCATGATTCATGATTTGATTCATGATTCATGATTTAATTCATGATTCATGATTCATGATTCAATTCATGATTCATGATTCATGATTCGATTCATGATTCATGATTCATGATTCAATTCATGATTCATGATTCATGATTCGATTCATGATTCATGATTTAATTCATGATTCATGATTCATGATTCATGATTCAATTCATGATTCATGATTCATGATTCAATTCATGATTCATAATTCATGATTCAATCCATAATTCAATTCATGATTCAATTCATGATTCATGATTCATGATTCAATTCATGATTCAATTCATGATTCATGATTCAATTCATGATTCATGATTCATGTTTCATTTCATGATTCATGATTCAATTCATGATTCATGATTCATGATTCAATTCATGATTCATGATTCAATTCATGATTCAATTCATGATTCAAGATTCATGATTCGATTCATGATTCATGATTCATGGTTCAATTCATGATTCATGATTCATGATTCAATTCATGATTCATGATTTAATTCATGATTCATGATTCATGATTCGATTCATGATTCATGATTTAATTCATGATTCATGATTCATGATTCAATTCATGATTCATGATTCATGATTCAATTCATGATTCAAGATTCATGATTCGATTCATGATTCATGATTCATGATTCAATTCATGATTCATGATTCATGATTTGATTCATGATTCATGATTTAATTCATGATTCATGATTCATGATTCAATTCATGATTCATGATTCATGATTCGATTTATGATTCATGATTCATGATTCAATTCATGATTCATGATTCATGATTCGATTCATGATTCATGATTTAATTCATGATTCATGATTCAATTCATGATTCATGATTCATGATTCAATTCATGATTCAATTCATGACTCATGAATCATGATTCAATTTATGATTCATGATTCATGATTCATGATTGATGAATTCAATTCATAATTCATGATTTATGATTCAATTCATGATTCATGATTCAATTCATGATTCATGATTCAATTCATGATTCATGATTCAATTCATGATTCATGATTCATGATTCAATTCATGATTCATGATTCATGATTCAATTCGTGATTCAATTTATGATTCATGATTCATGATTCATGATTTAATTCATGATTCAATTCATGATTCATGATTCAATTCATGATTCAATTCATGATTCATGATTCATGATTCAATTCATGATTCATGATTCAATTCATGATTCATGATTCAATTCATGATTCAATTTATGATTCATGATTCATGATTCATGATTTAATTCATGATTCAATTCATGATTCATGATTCAATTCATGATTCAATTCATGATTCATGATTCATGATTCAATTCATGATTCATGATTCAATTCATGATTCATGATTCAATTCATGATTCGATTCATGATTCATAATTCAATTCATGATTTATGATTCATGATTCATGATTCAATTCATGATTCATAATTCAATTCATGATTCATAATTCATGATTCATGATTCAATTCATGATTCATGATTCATGATTCAATTCATGATTCATAATTCATGATTCAATCCATAATTCAATTCATGATTCAATTCATGATTCATGATTCATGATTCAATTCATGATTCAATTCATGATTCAATTCATGATTCATGATTCAATTCATGATTCATGATTCATGTTTCATTTCATGATTCATGATTCAATTCATGATTCATGATTCAATTCATGATTCATGATTCAATTCATGATTCAATTCATGATTCATGATTCATGATTCAATTTATTATTCATGATTCGTGATTTAATTCATGATTCAATTCATGATTCATGATTCAATTCAGGATTCAATTCATGATTCATGATTCATGAATCAATTCATGATTCATGATTCGATTCATGATTCATGATTCATGATTCAATTCATGATTCATAATTTATGGTTTATGATTCAATTCAAGATTCATGATTCATGATTCATGATTCAATTCATGATTCATGATTCATTAATCAATTCATGATTCATGATTCAATTCATGATTCATAATTTATGGTTCATGATTCAATTCAAGATTCATGATTCATGATTCAATTCATGATTCATGATTCAATTCATGATTCTTGATTCATGATTCATGATTCGATTCATGATTCATGATTCATGATTCAATTCATGATTCATAATTCATGATTCATGATTCATGATTCAATTCATGATTCAAGATTCATGATTCGATTCATGATTCATGATTCATGATTCAATTCATGATTCATGATTCATGATTCAATTCATGATTCATGATTCAATTCATGATTTATGATTCGATTCATGATTCATGATTCAATTCATGATTCATGATTCATGATTCAATTCATGATTCATGATTCAATTCATGATTCAATTCATGACTCATGAATCATGATTCAATTTATGATTCATAATTCATGATTCATGATTGATGAATTCAATTCATGATTCATGATTCATGATTTATGATTCAATCATGATTCAATTCATGATTCATAATTCATGATTCAATTTATTATTCATGATTCGTGATTTAATTCATGATTCAATTCATGATTCATGATTCAATTCAGGATTCAATTCATGATTCATGATTCATGATTCAATTCATGATTCATGATTCGATTCATGATTCATGATTCAATTCATGATTCATAATTTATGGTTCATGATTCAATTCATGATTCATGATTCAAGATTCATGGTTCATGATTCAATTCATGATTCATGATTCAATTCATGATTCTTGATTCATGATTCATAATTCGATTCATGATTCATGATTCATGATTCAATTCATGATTCATGATTCATGATTCATGATTCAATTCATGATTCAAGATTCATGATTCGATTCATGATTCATGATTCATGATTCAATTCATGATTCATGATTCATGATTCGATTCATGATTCATGATTCATGATTCAATTCATGATTCATGATTCGATTCATGATTCATGATTTATTTAATGATTCATGATTCATGATTCAATTCATGATTCATGATTCATGATTCAATTCATGATTCAATTCATGACTCATGAATCATGATTCAATTTATGATTCATGATTCATGATTGATGGAATTCAATTCATGATTCATGATTCATGATTTATGATTCAATTCATGATTCATGATTCAATTCATGATTCATGATTCAATTCATGATTCATGATTCATGATTCAATTCATGATTCATGATTCATGATTCAATTCGTGATTCAATTTATGATTCATGATTCATGATTTAATTCATGATTCAATTCATGATTCATGATTCAATTCATGATTTAATTCATGATTCATGATTCATGATTCAATTCATGATTCATGATTCAATTCATGATTCATGATTCAATTCATGATTCATGATTCGATTCATGATTCATGATTCATAATTCAATTCATGATTTATGATTCATGATTCATGATTCATGATTCATGATTCAATTCATGATTCATGATTCAATTCATGATTCATAATTCATGATTCATGATTCAATTCATGATTCATGATTCAATTCATGATTCGAATCCTGATTCAATTCATGATTCATGATTAATGATTCAATTCATGATTCATGATTCATGATTCATGATTTCAATTCATGATTCATGATTTATGATTCAATTCATGATTCAATTCATGATTCATGATTCGATTCATGATTCTTGATTCATGATTCATGATTCGATTCATGATTCATGATTCATGATTCAATTCATGATTCATGATTCATGATTCATGATTCATGATTCAATTCATAATTCATGATTCATGATTCATGATTCGATTCATGATTCTTGACTCATGATTCATGATTCGATTCATGATTCATGATTCATGATTTAATTCATGATTCAATTCAATTCATGATTCATGATTCGATTCATGATTCATGATTCAATTCATGATTCATGATTTAATTCATTATTCATGATTCGATTCATGATTCATGATTCAATTCATGATTCATGATTCGATTCATGATTCATGATTCATGATTCAATTCATGATTCATGATTCATGATTCAATTCATGATTTATGATTCATGATTCAATTCATGATTCATGATTCAATTCATGATTCAATTCATGATTCATGATTCGATTCATGATTCTTGATTCATGATTCAATTCATGATTCATGATTAATGATTCAATTCATGATTCATGATTCATGATTCATGATTCGATTCATGATTCTTGACTTATGATTCATGATTCGATTCATGATTCATGATTCATGATTCATGATTTAATTCATGATTCAATTCAATTCATGATTCATGATTCGATTCATGATTCATGATTCAATTCATGATTCATGATTCAATTCATGATTCATGATTCATGATTCGATTCATGATTCAATTTATGATTCATGATTCATGATTCATGATTCAATTCATGATTCATGATTCAATTCATGATTCATGATTCATGATTCAATTCATGATTCAATTCATGATTCATGATTCAATTTATGATTCATGATTCATGATTCATGATTCATGATTCAATTCATTATTCATGATTCAATTCATGATTCAATTCATGATTCATGATTCAATTCATGATTCATGATTCATGATTTATGATTCAATTCATGATTCAATTAATGATTCATGATTCATCATTCAATTCATGATTCATGATTCAATTCATGATTCATGATTCGATTCATGATTCATGATTCATGATTCAATTCATGATTCATGATTCATGAATTATGATTCAATTCATGATTCATGATTCATGATTTAATTTATAATTTATGATTCAATTCATGATTTAAGATTCATGATTCGATTCATGATTCATGATTCAATTCATGATTCATGATTCATGTTTCGATTCATGATTCAATTCATGATTCATGATTAAATTCATGATTCATAATTCATGATTTATGATTCGATTCATAATTCATGATTCAATTCATGATTCATGATTCATGATTCATGATTCATGATTCATGATTCATGATTCAATTCATGATTCATGATTCGATTCATGATTCATGATTCATGATTCAATTCATGATTCATGATTCATGAATTATGATTCAATTCATGATTCATGATTCAATTCATGATTCATGATTCATGATTCAATTCAATTCATGATTTATGATTCGATTCATGATTCATGATTCAATTCATGATATATGATTCATGATTCATGATTTAATTCATTATTCATGGTTCATGATTCATGATTCAATTCATGATTCATAATTCATGATTCATGATTCAATTCATGATTCATAATTCATGATTCATGAATCAATTTATGATTCATGAATCAATTCATGATTCATAATTCATTATTTATGATTCGATTCATGATTCATGATTCATGATTCATGATTCAATTCATGATTCAAGATTCATGATTCGATTCATGATTCATGATTCATGATTCAATTCATGATTCATGATTCATGATTCAATTCATGATTCATGATTCAATTCATGAGTTATGATTCGATTCATGATTCATGATTCAATTCATGATTCATGATTCATGATTCAATTCATGATTCAATTCATGACTCATGAATCATGATTCAATTTATGATTCATGATTCATGATTGATGATTGATGAATTCAATTCATGATTCATGATTCATGATTTATGATTCAATTCATGATTCAATTCATGATTCATAATTCATGATTCATAATTCATGATTCAATTTATTATTCATGATTCGTGATTTAATTCATGATTCAATTCATGATTCATGATTCAATTCAGGATTCAATTCATGATTCATGATTCATGATTCAATTCATGATTCATGATTCGATTCATGATTCATGATTCATGATTCAATTCATGATTCATAATTTATGGTTCATGATTCAATTCATGATTCATGATTCAAGATTCATGATTCATGATTCAATTCATGATTCATGATTCAATTCATGATTCTTGATTCATGATTCATAATTCGATTCATGATTCATGATTCATAATTCAATTCATGATTCATGATTCATGATTCAATTCATGATTCAAGATTCATGATTCGATTCATGATTCATGATTCATGGTTCAATTCATGATTCATGATTCATGATTCAATTCATGATTCATGATTTAATTCATGATTCATGATTCATGATTTGATTCATGATTCATGATTTAATTCATGATTCATGATTCATGATTCAATTCATGATTCATGATTCATGATTCAATTCATGATTCAAGATTCATGATTCGATTCATGATTCATGATTCATGATTCAATTCATGTTTCATGATTCATGATTCGATTCATGATTCATGATTTAATTCATGATTCATGATTCATGATTCAATTCATGATTCATGATTCATGATTCGATTCATGATTCATGATTCATGATTCAATTCATGATTCATGATTCATGATTCGATTCATGATTCATGATTTAATTCATGATTCATGATTCATGATTCAATTCATGATTCATGATTCATGATTCAATTCATGATTCAATTCATGACTCATGAATCATGATTCAATTTATGATTCATGATTCATGATTCATGATTGATGAATTCAATTCATAATTCATGATTTATGATTCAATTCATGATTCATGATTCAATTCATGATTCATGATTCAATTCATGATTCATGATTCAATTCATGATTCATGATTCATGATTCAATTCATGATTCATGATTCATGATTCAATTCGTGATTCAATTTATGATTCATGATTCATGATTCATGATTTAATTCATGATTCAATTCATGATTCATGATTCAATTCATGATTCAATTCATGATTCATGATTCAATTCATGATTCATGATTCAATTCATGATTCATGATTCAATTCATGATTCAATTTATGATTCATGATTCATGATTCATGATTTAATTCATGATTCATGATTCAATTCATGATTCATGATTCAATTCATGATTCATGATTCATGATTCAATTCATGATTCATGATTCATGATTCAATTCGTGATTCAATTTATGATTCATGATTCATGATTCATGATTTAATTCATGATTCAATTCATGATTCATGATTCAATTCATGATTCAATTCATGATTCATGATTCATGATTCAATTCATGATTCATGATTCAATTCATGATTCATGATTCAATTCATGATTCAATTATGATTCATGATTCATGATTCATGATTTAATTCATGATTCAATTCATGATTCATGATTCAATTCATGATTCAATCATGATTCATGATTCATGATTCAATTCATGATTCAATGATTCAATTCATGATTCATGATTCAATTCATGATTCGATTCATGATTCA